>NC_060176.1:55347105-55405214 GCF_021184085.1 Oncorhynchus gorbuscha
AAAGCTGTAACACCTAATGAAGCAGCAGGTATATTAAAACATAGCTTATCATCGACATTGCCACAGGGTCAATCTCTCTGATCATATCTGATCCTCTCACCATGCTCTCTAGAACATCACAGAGGGTGGGCTGTGCTCACTGCCAACTATATGGCAGCTAGGATGAAAGGATGGAGCGACGGATGGTGGGTAGTGAGAAAAATAGAGATGTAAAGAGAGAGCGAGAGAGAAAGAGAGAGAGGGGAAGCACGGAACAGCGTGTCCTGCTGTGTGGTTGGTCGGCGTGTTCCAAGAGGGGCTCAGAGATATATCAGATTGCAGTTAGCTGCAGTTCACGAGGGCCATCCGCACATGGCCCTCACACCTTCCCTCAGCCCCCCTCCGTCCACCTCCTGCTCGGTCGCAGCCCCGGGGAGCAGGTAATGAGGTGGCTCTCTATCTGGCCCCTCCATCTCCCCTCTCCTTCAGGGGGGCAGCCTGGTGCTGAGGGCCAATGGGGGGCCTGTTGACACCCAGGGCAGGCGCTTGGCCCATTTGGCTATGGCCTACGGCCTTCAACCATGTTTGACTTGGACTGGGTGCTGAGTGTGCCCCTCCAGACTGCTCTAGGGATGGAGATAATGACATGTGTGCAGAGCACTGGGCGCTGTATGTGTGTTTGCCTCGGTAAAAAAAATATGATGAAGACCACATAGGAATATGGTTCTTAGGTTTCTTAGCACATGTTGGTATTATTGAGTGTTCTTAAATATCCTATGCTCAGAGGGTCCCATCAGCCAGGGATACAGGGCTAGATTACTTCCACAGGCCTGAGATAATGTTGGACCTAGTGCAGGATATGGAGAGGGATTTAAGTCCTCAAACTTTAAGTACATGTCTGCATCCTATTGGGCTTCATTTCTCCCCAGATGCACCCAAAAAGAGTGAAAAACAAATACCATAGTGAAGGATGACAATTCTCTAAGAAAACAACAAGGTTAAACATTGAGGCTCCAGCTGGAATACTCTGGCTCTCCAGCTGAAATTCCATGGAGTAAGCTGTGCTGCATTGTAACCTGCTGCTGGCGTTAGTTAACCCGCTGGCTGCTTGGGGCCTGAGATGGACGGCCTCATTCCCAGCAGCCCAGCGGGAGTGAGGGGATGGGGTAAACACTGTCTCCTGTCCTGTGGGGTTTATACCCAGGTCCTATCAGGCCAAACACTCCTCAGGGAAGGGGGGGGAGGGTACTGGCAGTGTGGGGAGAAACACCAGGGCCCACAATCCATTCCTTGGTGTTAAAGAATGACTCACTTGCATAACTCATTTTAAATAACATGCAAAAGCAAATAAATCCTAACAAAACATTGTCTTGTTGCTCAGAGGTTGACTGTACATATTCCTATACAGAGCATTGTGCAGGGGTTGCAGATCCAGGTTTTAATTGCACCAGGAAGTCATTTAAGAGAGATACAAGTGGAGGGAAAAGTCCCAGTATATCTACAGTTACCACATTCATTACGGTGGGGCCAAGCCTAGATTTGGGGCGATGCAGGCAGCTGGTGAAATGGCCCATCTGTCACCAAGAGGAATGGTAGTGTCATCATCATTTGTGCTGTGGAATCACAGGCAGTCGCTCTAACATACACTTCTATATGGATGTTATTTTACAATCTGCTGAGTAGCTCTGGAAAAATAAAAGCTAAATCTTAGCTGTCGCCATCCTCCTCTGCAACACTACCTCATCCATGGTCACACCTACTGCAGAAAGAACAAAAGCAAAATTATATATCATATTAAATATCATACATGCTATGAATTAGATATATGCAAATGAATGCACTGTGTGTGTGTGTGTACTTTTGTGTTTGTTTGCATGCGCATGCGTGTGCCTGTTTGTTTCTTTGTGTATGTGTGTGTGCATGCGTGTGCCTGTTTGTTTCTTTGTGTATGTGTGTGTGCATGCGTGTGCCTGTTTGTTTCTCTGTGTATGTGTGTGTGCATGCGTGTACCTGTTTGTTTCTTGGTGTATGTGTGTGTGCATGCGTGTGCCTGTTTGTTTCTTTGTGTATGTGTGTGTGCATGCGTGTGCCTGTTTGTTTCTTTGTGTATGTGTGTGTGACGTGCTGAAACATAATATGTATGTGATGGCTTAGGGTGTGAGCAGACAGTAATGAGGCAGACAACAGAGAGTCAGCCAGACCCTGAGGATTTGAAGGGCAGACAGAGGAGAGTGTGAGAGAGAGAGAGAGAGAGAGAGAGAGAGAGAGAGAGAGAGAGAGAGAGAGAGAGAGAGAGAGAGAGAGAGAGAGAGAGAGAGAGAGAGGGACCAAAGTTAAGAACGATAGAGGGTAGAAATGGGAATGGTATAAGAATGTGGCCCTCTGTAGCTCAGTTGGTAGAGCCCTGCAACACCAGGATAGTGACCTACGTGAAAAAAACATGCACGCATGACTGTACGTTGCTTTGGATATAAGTGTCTGCTAAATGGCATATATTAATGTGACGAAAAGGGTCGAGTGAAAAAGCTAGGCAAAGACGAGTACAAGAGAAGGAACAGGAGAGAGGAAAGACAGAGGGGCTAGAGAAGGAACAGGATAGAGGAAAGACAGAGGGGCTAGAGAAGGAACAGGAGAGAGGAAAGACAGAGGGGCTAGAGAAGGAACAGGAGAGAGGAAAGACAGAGGGGCTAGAGAAGGAACAGGAGAGAGGAAAGACAGAGGGTCTAGAGAAGGAACAGGAGAGAGGAAAGACAGAGGGGCTAGAGAAGGAACAGGAGAGAGGAAAGACAGAGGGGCTAGAGAAGGAACAGGAGAGAGGAAAGACAGAGGGGCTAGATAAGGAACAGGAGAGAGGAAAGCCAGAGGGGCTAGAGAAGGAACAGGAGAGAGGAAAGACAGAGGGGCTAGAGAAGGAACAGGAGAGAGGAAAGACAGAGGGGCTAGAGAAGTAAAGGGGTGAGGTGGAGGTATGTATTTGCATTATTTATCAGGACTTATTTGAGTTGGAGTTGGAAAACAAAGAAGGGAAAGGAGAAAGGAGATAGTATAGGGGAGAGGGGAGAGGGTAGAGGGTAGAGGGGAGAGGGAAGAGGGAAGAGGGAAGAGGGAAGAGGGGAGAGGGAAGAGGGGAGATGGTATAAGTAGATGGATTGTCTTTCATTAGCATGCTGATGATCCTCTCTATGCTGGAGCACACTGCCTGTCACCTCAGTGACTCATTCAGCCCCCTTGATCCCTGCTCCGCCCCTGCATACACACATACCAGGGTTTCTGTTTGGAAAATGGGGCGCTGGACATTAGACCGGCAGCATTATAATTTACAGGACATTTGATAGATTTACCATAACCTGATTAGGGTGTCCACCCACGGTGATCAGAATGACAGAAATCACATTTCTATTATGGTAATTCATCTTAACAGAACATGCAACTCGAGGATGCAACGATGTGCGTCATTCTTACTGAAAACCAGTACGCACTTTGAAGATGTTAGAATAACTGTCCACATTTACTTTTCCTCAGCCAACAAGATGAGTAACGAACAGCAAAATCACTATATCAATCTACTATCCCCTTCAGCAGAAAAGTTGAGCTATTCTATTGGTCACAGTGAAATTCTGTGCGAGAAAGAAATAGCCTATTCCAAGCAGACTCTGGGACATTTGTGGGATGATAGTTCCCAAATTCACTCAACCAGAACATCGCCCACAAATTCTAACGTTTAGCTTAGATTAAGATGTTGATAAACTATTATTTATTTACATTATAAGTGCAGCAATGTGCACATGGCAGCAGGCTACTCACAAACACTTGTTCCTTAATATAATTAGCGGGAAAATACTTTTGTCAAAGCGTACTGCACATGCGACAGATGCGAAAATATCTGTTTGAAATGTTGAAAGATGGGAGATCTAAAGATGCAACAACTGGCATGGGTTGCTAATATGCCTTTGATTGTGCCTTTTGCTACTGGACAATGAAATAAAGTTCATTTGAAAACCAATAGAACATGATGATCATGGCATTGCTTTAGATGACACTGATCCCAAGGGCTGGCATTAAGATGGCGCCAAAGAACATGGCTGAAGTTTTACATTCTCCCAACCGATTGTGCAAATGTTGTTATTTTTTTGCATTTTGTGTAACTTGTGTACATAATGTTGCTGCTACCATCTCTTATGACCAAAAAAAACTTCTGGACATCAGAAAAGCGATTACTCACCGCGGACTGGTAGAAACTTTTTCCTTTAACAAGTCCGACGAGAAGGATATCCTGTTTTCACTGGAACAGCTCCAGATCCAAGCCTTTTGCATGAAGAAAAGACGCCGGAAAAGGGGACGCAGATCGGGGATTCTTCTGAGAATCCGGAGGCAAGCGAGTAAACTCCCAATGCCTTCCATTCTTCTTGCTAACGTGCAATCACTGGAAAATCAAATGTATGACCTACTATTAAGATGATCCTACCAACGGGACATTAACAACTGTGACATCTTATGTTTCCCCATAGACGGGGCTAAACGAAGAAACAGACAATATAGAGCTGGCGGAATCTTCCATGCACCGGCAGGACAGAGACACTACCTATGGTAAGACAAGGGGTGGGGGTGTGTGTCTTTTTGTCAATAACAGCTGGTGCGCGATGTCTAATATTAAAGAAGTCTCGAGGTATTGCTCGTCTGAGGTAGAGTACCTTATGATAAGCTGTCAACCACACTATCTACTAAGAGAGTTCTCATCTGTATTATTCGTAGCCATCTAATTACCACCACAAAGCAAAGCTGGCACTAAGACCGCACTCAACCAACTCTATAAGGCCATAAGCAAAGAAGAAAATGCTCAAACAGAAGCGGCACTCCCAGTGGCCGGGGACTTTAATGCAGGCCAACTCAAATCAGTTTTATCAAATTTCATTTGGGAAATCTGACCATAATTCTATCCTCCTGATTCCTGTCAGTGAAGTGTCGTCACTGACATTTTCAACCTCTCCCTGACCGAGTCTGAAATACCTACATGTTTCAAGCAGACCACCATACTCCCTGTGCCCAAAGAAGCGAAGGTAACCTACCTAAATGATTACCGCCCATGGCACTCACGTCGGTAGCCAAGTGCTTTGAAAGGCTGGTCATGGCTCACATCAACTGCATCCTCCTGGACACCCTAGACCCACTCCAATTCACATACCGCCCCATCAGATCCACAGATGACGCAATCTCAATCGCACTCCAAACTGCCATTTCTCACCTGGACAAAAGGAACACCTATGTAAGATTGCTGTTCATTGACTACAGCTCAGCATTCAACACCATAGTACCCATGAAGGTCATCACTAAGCTATGTACTCCGGGACTAAACACCTCCCTCTACAACTGGATCCTGGACTTCCTGACGGGCCGCCCCCAGATGGTAGAGTAGGCAACAGCACATCTGCTATGCTGATCCTTAACACTGGGACCCCACGGGGTGTGTACTTAGTCCCCTCCTGTATTCCCTGTTCACCCAAGACTGTGTGGCCAAACACAACTCCAACACCATCATTAAGTTTGCTGACGACACAACACTGGTAGGCCTGATCACCGACAACAATGAGACGGCCTATAGGAAGGAGGTCAGAGAACTGACAGTGTGGTGCCAGGATAACAACCTCTCCCTCAATGTGAGCAAGACAAAGGAGCTGATCGTGGACCATAGGAAAAGGAGGGCCGAAACGGCCTCCATTAACATCGACGGGGCTGTAGTGGAGCGGACGGAGAGTTTCAAGTTCCTTGGTGTCCACATCACCAACAAACTAACATGGTCCAATCACACCAAGACAGTCGTGAAGAGGGCACGACAAAACCTTTTCCCCCTCAGGAGACTGAAAAGATTTGGCATGGGTCCTCACATCCTCAAAAGGTTCTACAGCTGCACCATCGAGAGCATCCTGACCGGTTGCATCACCGCCTGATATGGCAACTGCTCTGCATCTGACTGTAAGGCGCTACAGAGGGTAGTGCGGACGGCCCAGTGCATCACTGGGGCCAAGCTTCCTGCCATCCAGGACCTATATAATAGGTGGTGTCAGAGGAAAGCCCATAAAATTGTCAGAGACTCCAGTCACCCAAGTTAAAGAGTGTTTTCTCTCCTTCCGCACTGCAAGCGGTACCGGAGTGCCAAGTCTAGGGCCAAAAGGCTCCTCAACAGCTTCTACCCCCAAGCCATTAGACTGCTGAACAATTCATAAAAATCGCCACAGGACAACTTACATTGATGATAATAATGCCTAATTCTCTGGAAGCAAGGCACTCTGGTATTCCTGGAAGGTGAGATGCAGGGTGGGATTGAAGTAGGGTGGGATTGATGCGGGATGGGATTGTGGATACCTCTGATCAGCAGTCACACAGCACATTCCCTGGGAGCATGTCACAGGGGGCGGGGGAGAGGACTCTCAAATGCTTAGCTCGTTATGGTAAACGACACCTAATTAATAATGTATCAGAGAGGACTCCTTTTCCACAGACACACACACACAAACACACACTCTGATCCAGCCACCGACACAAAGCTGCTCTCCATACTCACACTAAGAAATACACACACACAGCTCCACACGCACACTGTACACACATATTTGCATCTAGTCCCCCACTGACAAGCCCCCCCCTCCCTCATGCATACATACACTCACACCCTCACAAGCATGAACATAACAGAACTGAAGTCATTAGGGCTTTGTCTCTCTTCCATAAATACATTTTCATGAGTGAAATATTAAGGTAAACTCCAGGGGTGGAGGATGGAGGAGGGAAGAGGAGGGGGGTTGTAGTAACTGTAGACTTTACGCTCAGACACCACCACCTGGTCACAGGGCTCAAGGGTATCGCTGGAGAAGAGGGGGGGAGGACAGGTGACACAGAGGGGGTGCTAGTTGGAAGAAGCAGGCTCCACTCTAGCTTTGGGACACTACATCGGGAGTCTGTGTATTTGTCCCTGAGTTTTGCATCGTTCTGGTTGTTGTCGACAGAAAATCACCCTACCACAATATAGTCAGCTTCACCCAAAAAATGTTTCCTGTCAACAAAAGCAAATGTAAAATCTCTAGGAACTCTACTTGCCAGAACCAGAACAAATCAGTTGGACAAGCATTTTGACATCCATAGGTGGCACATTTGTTCACAGGACCTCCTACAGTGTGTCAGCAAGCGGGTGAGTTTCAAGTCTGGGGAAACTTACAATGTTTCTACCATTTCTACCAGTCTGTGTCAAAATTACTATTATTTTTATATTCGCATTTTCGTGGAACAGTTTCATTTCAATAACAACGTTTTAGTTTCTCAAAATCATTGTCACGTAGCTAATCATACAAATCTGAAGAAAAATGATACAAATAGAAAAGTTCAAACTAAGGCAAGCACACCAGCCTCTCTCATACGGACACTGATACACTGTGGTCCATTGGAAGCTAGAGAGATATCCTATAGGCCAATGCTGCAGTATGCCTATAACTTCCATTGCCAACTAAGTAAAATGCATAGGCCTAAAGCCGACAAATAAAAACAGAAAATATCCTGATGAAGATTCTGGTTCTTTCAATCACATTCACCTCTCTACTCTGCCCGTCTGCCTCCCTTTCTATCTGTCTTGACTTGAGCTATTGCTGGTGAAGTGCAACATTGTATCAAATCATCAACTGGATCCGTACTGAAGCTGTTGCTAGTGAACTTGCAAAATTGTATCAACTAGCCTATTCCGGGCCCATAGAGTTTCCTGCGCCAGTGAGCCTGGGACAGATAGCTGTTGTGTTACGATGTTTCCACTGGATGGGATCATCAGATCGTGATATTTTGCTCTTCACACCAAGTAGGGTGACCACATGTCCCGGATTGTGCGGGACAGTCACGCATTTTGTCCCTTTTTGTCCTGCATCTGTATTTCAGTCATTCAGACATTCCAACCTGTCTGAGACGCACGCCGTCAGAGACGCATCAGTCTCAGATGAATCCTCCGAGTGAGCAAAACAGCGCTCCTCTGTCTTACTGTATATAGCCCATCTATCTGATGCTGTCTGGCCAGAAATAGTATGACATGCCATACTCTTTTGGTCCAGACAGCATCAGATACATACATGGTCTTCACATACTGAGACACAGAGGCACTGTTTCGCTCTCTCAGATGCTTTATCTGAGACTGATGCGTCTCTGTCGGCGTGCATCTCGGTCAAACAAATGATCTCAATATTGAAATATTTAATTTGGCCGGGCAAGGAGGTACGGTAGGACGGGCCAGGCCCCATAAGACCCATCCATAATGCCAGCCCTGCCAGATGTGAAGTGAAATGTGTCCCTCACTATCAAATAAATGTCTGAATCCAACTTTTGTCCGAACCGCACCATATTCCTACACAAGTTAAATAGCGGGAAGCCATTGGACCATGCACTTCATGCCAGAGTTCCTACCACAAAATCTACCACTGTTTACACAGCAGGAATATGGTGCGGTTTGGACAAAAGTTTGATTCAGATGTTTATTTGATAGCGAAGGCTAGGTCCATTTCGTCTGTCCTGTTGTTGCTTACAGTCGGCTACAGTACTCTGGGTTAGTGCTGTTACTTGGTAGAAAGGTATGACTTCAGACCTTGTCGGAGATAGATGTGGTGGAGGAGGTAATTCTTTGTGACTGGTTCCTGCGAATGTCATAAAGTGCAATGCCATGCACACACACACATACACATACAGACACACTCTCTCTCTTTTTCTCCCGCTCTCTCTACATCTTTTTGTGTTTATTTGTTGCTTTGTTTGTGTTTATTATTTGTCAAATGGAGACGTACATTTAGATCAAATAAAATAAAATAGTATTTGTCACGTGCCGAATACAATTGGTGTAGACTTTACCGTGAAATGCTTGTTTACGAGCCCTTCCCAACAATGCAGTTTTGTGTGGGAGTGTCAATGTGGTGTGTGTGAGTGAGTGTGTGTGTATATACATTTACATTTACATTTAAGTCATTTAGCAGACGCTCTTATCCAGAGCGACTTACAAATTGGTATATTCACATATATATACACTATACACCTCAATATTCATATCTATATTCACATCTATATACACTATACACATCTATATTCACATCTATATACACATCTATATTCACATCTATATACACTATACACATCAATATTCACATCTATATACACATCAATATTCACATCTATATACACATCAATATTCACATCTATATACACATCAATATTCACATCTATATTCACTATACACATCAATATTCACATATATATACACTATACACCTCAATATTCACATCTATATTCACATCTATATACACTATACACATCAATATTCACATCTATATACACATCTATTTACACATAAATATTCACATCTATATACACATCCATATTCACATCTATATACACTATACACATCAATATTCACATCTATATACACTATACACATCAATATTCACATCTATATACACATCTATATACACTATACACATCAATATTCACATCTATATACACATCTATTTACACATCAATATTCACATCTATATACACATATATATACACTATACACATCAATATTCACATCTATATACACATCAATATTCACATCTATATACACATCTATATACACATCAATATTCACATCTATATACACATCAATATTCACATCTATATACACATCTATATACACATCTACATACACTATACACATCAATATTCACATCTATATACACATCTATATACACATCTATATACACATCAATATTCACATCTATATACATATCTATATACACATCAATATTCACATCTATATGGTGTGTATATATAGTCTAGTGAATGTGTGTAGGGTCAGTGCAAGATAGAGTCAGCGCAGATAGCTTGTGGTACCATTTATTGCTTATTTAGCACTTTGGCCATTTAGCAGTCTTATGGCTTGGGGGTAGAATCTGTCTCTGGGCCTTTTGATCCGAGAGCCGATGCTCCGTTGCCATTTGCCTGATGGTAGCAGAGTGAACAGTCTATGGCTTGGGTGGCAACCCCCTGATATAGAGGTCCAGGATGGCAGGGAGCCACCTCATGGGAGTGCATCCTCAGTGGTGACGGAGAAACAAAAACAAAAAAGGACCTGAAAATAGAATAACACAAAAGGTGAAAGGTGTGGGATGTAGACTGAGAGAGAAATAGAGAGAAAGAGAGGGGAGGTTTTGAGATGCATAGGATTCTGTAAACAGTCTATGCGGGGGCTGGAAAATTAACTCTGCATAAATTGTGTGAAACATGTCCTATTTTCTCTGCTCGCTCTTTAAGAAGGGTTCAGGATACAGGGCTGTCAGATAAATGTGAGACAGGCATTTCCCCCATGCTTTTGATCTTCCCTCTTCTTTAAAAACACTTCTGAAAGAGAGAGGGTAGGCAGGAAGCAGGTCGCTGTGTGACTGAGGCTGGGGCTGGGGTTGGGGCTGAGGCTGAGACGGTGTCATGGGGTAGTGGTGGTGATAGTGAGGGCGGAGGAGAGGAGGCAGGGGAGATGTGTAGACAGGAGACACATGTAGACAGACTCTTCACAGGAGGCATGCGATGGGAGTCAGTTATCACACCCTCATTGACACTCCCTTTGCAGTTGTTACAACCAGCACCTCTCACTGGGAGAGAAGAGAGTTGCTGCTGTTCTCTGTGATATCTGTGTCAGCACTTTGCTATACGGGACAGACAGATGTGTACCACGACCGTGTCACAGACATAGCCATAGATTACAGGTCAGCTTGTACTGTACACACTCTGCTGTTGAGATACACAGTACCAGGTCTGTCAGATGAATATGGGCTTTTGTCTAAAGGGCGAAGGCAGCAGTGTAAATGTACTTTCACATTGTATGTACTGTATTCTGTCTCTGGGGACTCTAAAATGAATTTCCTCCAGTGGAATGAACAGCATTATACTGGTATTGTGAAATTATACAATCATTTATGGTCTTGGCTGTATATGGTAATAAGACATGAGTGTGAATCTAAGGCTGTGTTTACACAGGCAACCCCATTGTAATATCTTTTGGGTTCACATCAAATATTTTTCTGAGCTGATCTACATGGTCAAAATGCCAATAAGTGAAACACATTTCAGCATTGGGCTGTCTGTGAAAACACAACTGTAGTGGTTCTACTATATGATTGGCTACATACAGTTCATTCAGAAAGGGTTCAGACCCCTTGACTTTTTCCACATTGTGTTACGTTACAGCCTTGTTCTAAAATGGATTAAATCGTTTTTTTCCTTCATCAATCTACACACAATACCCCATAATGACAAAGCAAAAACAGGTTTTTATAAACTGAAATATTACATTTACATAAGTATTCAGACCCTTTACTCAGTACTTTGTTGAAGCACCTTGGCAGTTGGCAGTGATTACAGCCTCGAGTCTACATAGGGTATGACGCTACAAGCTTGGCACACCTGTATTTGAGGAGTTTCTCCCTTTCTCCTCTGCAGATGCCATCAAGCTCTGTCAGGTTGGATGGGGAGCGTCGCTGCACAGCTATTTTCAGGTCTCTCCAGAGATGTGCGATCGGTTTCAAGTCCAGGCCCTGGCTGGGCCACTCAAGGACATTCAGAGACTTGTCCTGAAGCCACTCCTGCGTTGTTTTGGCTGTGTGCTTAGGGTCGTTGTCCTGTTGGAAGGTAAAACCTTTGTCCCAGTCTGAGGTCCTGAGCACTCTGGAGCAGGTTTTCCTCAATGGTCTCTCTGTACTTTACTCCATTCATCTTTCCCTCGATCCTAAGTGGTCTCCCAGTCCCTGCCGCTGAAAAACATCCCCACAACATGATGCTGCCACCACCATGCTTCACCGTAGAGATGGTGCCAGGTTTCCTCCAGACGAAACGCTTGGCATTCAGACAAAATAGTTCAATCTTGGTATCATCAGACTAGATAATCTTGTTTCTCATGGTCTGTGTCCTTCAGGTGCCTTTTGGCAAACTCCAAGCGGGCTGTCTGTGCCATTTACTAAGGAGTGGCTTCCGTCTGGCCACTCTACCATAAAGGCATGATTGGTTGGAGTGCTGCAGAGATGGTTGTCCTTCTGGAAGGCTCTCCCATCTCCACAGGTCTGTCAGGGTGACCATAGGTTCTAGGTTACCTCCCTGATCAAGGCCTTCCTCCCCCGATTGCTCAGTTTGGCTGGGTGTCCAGCTCTAGGAAGAGTCTTGGTGGCTCCAAACTTCTTCCATTTGGGACATTCAATGCTGCAGAAATGTTTTGGTACCCTTGCCTCACCACAATACTATCTCAGAGCTCTACAGACAATTCCTTCAACCTCATGGCTTGGTTTTTGTTCTGACATGCACTGTCAACTGTAGGACATTATATAGACAGGTGTGTGTCTTTTCAAATCATGTCCAATCAATTGAATTTACCTCAGGTGGACTCCAATCAAGTTGTAGAAACATCACAAGGATGATCAATGGAAACAGGATGCACCCGAGCTCAATTTCGAGTCTCATAGTAAAGGGTCTGAATACTTATGTATTTCAGATTTTTATTTGTAATACATTGACCAAAAACCTTTTTTCACTTTGTCATTAGGGGGTATTATGTGTAGATTGATGAGGAAAACATTTTTATTTAATCAATTCTAGAATAAGGCAGTAACGTAATAAAATGTGGAAAAAGTGAAGGGGTCTGAATGTTTTCTGTATGCACCGTGAATGTTCCCAATCTGTCCTCTAACATCAAACCTAGTGTATGACTACACTCCTCATCCTCAACATCAACAGCTTTTCCTCTCTCCTCCTGCCTCCCTCACCTTCACCCTCCATGTCAAACTGAATCTGCATCTGCTGCTGTTTTCCCAACTAATGAATTACAAACAGTAGGGGAAAAAAGCAGGGCATCTCTCTCTGTCTCCCACAACAACAGTATTTCCATTTATAATTTCAATTGTTCATTTGCATGAGAAAATTAGACATGCATGGTGTTTTTGTGTTTGTTTTTTTTTGCTTAATTTTTCCACTAATTATAAGCAGCACTGGCACATTATTTACATAAATAATTGTTGTTCCTTCTGTTCACTCTGTCTTTTCTTCCCCTATTTCTTTATCAGAGTTGTTTTGGCATTTGTTGTCCGTAGGGGCAATTCTCCTCTGAGAGTGCTTTCTCATCTCCCCTAACTGAAACATCTTGGAACTTGGCATATAGAGCATCTTCACTTGATGTTTGTTGTGCTGTTTTGTTGTCCTTTGTTTAAAATATATTTATTTTTACTCTTTTACAAGTGTTGAGCTGTCCTTTAAAAAATAAATTGTGTCAGGTGCAAACATTATTTTACTTTAAGAAAGAGTATTTCTAAAACATTCTATCAATGGCTTACTGTATAAAGTTAGGCTTAGATTCAATCAGATCAAGCATTAACCGGCGTTGGAGCTGTCAAATCAGGTAGCAGCTGCTCTTGATCATTGTCACAAAGCTACACCGTCCCACTCGTGTTAGAAGTTCAGAACGAGAAAGTGTAGGCTATTTAGAAATAATGACGCCCAAATTGAAAGGCATTCAATGAAATTAGGATTTCTATCAGCCTAATTGAGGTGTTTAGGTGGTGAGCCTTAGCAAGCTGCATGAGTTTTCGAGATGATAGATCTATGAGGAGCTGTTTTTTTAAACATATTGTGTATTTTTATTTCTTCTGAAAACATTTACGTTTCTTGGCAATGTCAATTCTTGCAAAATTTCACAAAATACTGACTTTCATGTTCGCTATCTGGACAGGCAAACGCCGCGAAGAACTAAACTGTAAACCAATCAAAACGTGTGTACTATTCATGGTACGATCTACAATCACGTTATCCGTAACTAATGTAGAGACAGCTGGTAATGAAGAGTTCGACAGAGATCTCCGTCTGACACTGCTATCAGGTAAATAATGTTTTATTTATTTGTAATCTAACCATTTCGTTATAGAAACGTGATACCATCAACCCAAGTTATAAAATGATTCCCAATTTAGAACACAGCAACTTTAGTAATGTAGCTAGCTTGTTGGTTAGCTAGATAATTACAACAAGTAGATCTGTTACTAGCTACCTGAAGCAGATAGCATTATCACTAGCTAGCATGTCATTCCACGACAATTCCACGAATTTTAGCTATCAGTTTATTCCAAGTAATTTTAAGATGACAAAAATCTATAGGATAAGTACTTCAGTCATCAGGGCAGGACCCAGTAATTTCATTCATACTGACAAATAGTAAAAGCAACTTTATCCCTGTCAATAGTTGGAGTAGGATGAAAACATAGCACCCGGCCTCAGACTTTTAGGATGTTCATTTTCTAGCTCACAAATTACATTATTTTGCTGTGATGATTTACTGTGTTTTGCTTATTCTTGTCTTTCACTTTTGTGTCACATGATCTGTTTAGCTCTCATTTCTCCTGCTCCCAGAGAATAACCAAGTGCTATTCACCAAGCATGGACTGATTCACTCACCTGTGAGGAGAACCATCCTATAGCAGTTTGAACTAGACCTGCCGTCACTGTTTAGATTTTGGGACCACATGCATTTGCCTGTTGTCTTTTCTTTGTGGATTTTCTATCTTACACAGTCCTGTGCATTTTAGAGTTGAGGAACACCAACTACACATACAAGTGGTTGTTTGAGCACCTTGAAGACTAAATTCAATGTAGAATCAGTGTAACCGGTGACAAACAGATTATTTTACTATTGTAACAAGCAGTGGTGAGAATTCTATTGTCCTCGTCGGGAGCCCAGACTTTTGCCATAGGTAGTGTTCTCGTCTCTGGACCACACAAGCTTTAGTCAGCTACATTGGTGATCAGAGTGGGATCCTTTTGATACGCCTATGAGGCCTGGGCACACAAATGCTCCTAGAGAGAAGGTGGAATACTAAAGTATGCGTTGATGACAGGTCTGCAGTCTCCATCAGAGGCCCATGCTTTTGGCACAGATGGTAAAGCTCTCATTTCTTGACTGCAATATTGTAAGATTGTGCCCTCCACAGCACTTGATATACATTAATTGGTAGGTTACGCTATATTTATGTAGCCAGGTGGTAAAAGCGCATAGCTGTATTCATTTTTATCCACTAGTTGGCACCATCCCTTTAAGAGATTCATAAACAAGGTGTGCCGGCGGTTATGGGATTGCGCAGTGTGTAAGAGTGAGAACAAGCAATTACACTGGAGACCTGTTGAAATCCATTGTGGATCTAAAGTTACTTTAGATGGGTAAATTACACTTTTTTATCTTCCTCTTGTACCGGAATATATCTTATTTTGCATCATCTGCAGTGTATAATAGTTCATTTTGTAATATTTATGCCAGATGGTCATGTTAGCCTGTTGATACTTTCAGATTGACATGAGGATGTTAGCTTCTTGCTAGCTGAATACCAGTGCTCTCAGAACCACGTTGTGAAGTTGATGATAACATTATTTGAAGTGTGAGTAATTATCAGAAGTACATTCTATTTTGTCTAAAGCTTCAAGTTGTTGTATATTGTTTCCTTTTTGAATTGTAATTTCTGTTGATATGACATTTCCCCCAGTGCAGTATGGGTGAGATGAGGACCTACTGTTCTATGTGGGGTTAGTGAATCACCTGGACAGTGTGTTTGTAACTATTCATGTTGTTTTATGACTAAATGTATTTTTGTTTTTCATGCATGATGTCATATAATGATGTCATTTGAGGGTTCATCCCGGGACCACCCATACGGAATGTATGCATGACTTGTACTCAAATGGCATATATTATTTGATTCATGGACATCTTGTACTCAGATATTTGAAATGTTAGAACGTTTATTATAACTGAACATTGTGGTGTCTGTATTTTCTTGTGTGTTTCTATAGAAAGCAGAGCCACTACAGTTTATGCATTTCACTTTACTTATTGTACTCCAATTGTTTTATGCACTTAACTAACAGATTTATTTCACTTGATTGTGATTTGGACTGAACGTTACTTTGTGGTGACTTCATCTTGTGGCGATTTCCCTTCTACATGATCCATCCTATTTTAAATTTAAGTTTCGAAAGAATAAACAACCCCAAATTAGTTTGTCTTGTGCTGGGTTTACTTTCGCCAGGCTACATTTATATACTGCTTAAGACACCTTTGCTATTTGCCTCTGTCCTCAATAAATGGCGCATCATTATTTGTGAAGGTTTTCTTTGTTCATATATACATTATGGAAAACATGTTGCACACTCAGTCATAATTAGTAAAATAATGAATGTATTGGCAAGATTTTGGCACCGTCAACTTTTAGGTTAGTAGGAAGGTTAATAATTTAAACCATCTAAGTATACTCACATTTAGTATTTGAAACCCAAACATTAATTTACCAACTGCTCACCATGGTATTGGGCAGCTGCTGTTTGAGAACTCATCTGGTTTAGAAATCAAACACTGGTTATCTTATTACACAGCACATTGTACAACAGATTTTTAGAGAAGATTGTATTGGTAAGCTATATGTGTAGGCTATGCTATATGTATTGGCTAATATGCAGCGGTCACCTTTCAACCTCCATTCTAGCACACATGACACTCACATCTTTATATCTTCACTGAAGAAAAATATAAACACAGCATGTAAAGTATTGGTTTCATGAGCTGAAATAAAAAATCCCAGAAATGTTCCAGAAGCACAAAGGTTATTTTTGTTCAGTATACATGTTTTTATTTGGGTTTCAATGCAAAGTGCATGAATTGTTTCTTTAAGCCTACAGCTAGTTATTTGAAATTAGACGACATATAATCATTCCAAAACATGAGTCAACAATTTAACTGACAGAGAGCCAATGAAACAAAAAATTGCATTTACAGTAGCTGGCTAGGCTAGTCTAACATTGGCTAGCTTTCAATAAATTGGCCAAATGGTTGTGAAATGTGGTTGTCCCACATAGTTATCTTAAGATGAATGCACTAACTGTAAGTTGCTCTGGATAAGAGCGTCTACTAAATGTAAAAAAACAAACATGTTACATGTATATTTCAAGTGCATTTGAAAACTATCTTATTTCAGTCTAGGAGCTAGCTAGGTATATCTGTTCCTCTTCATCAGAAAGTAGCTCACATTTTCACAAGAGGTTGTGTTTACATCGTAGATGCAGACCATTGGCTGCCTTCATCACGAGGGGTATGTTGGGATTGGTTCCAAGTTTAGTAGTTTGGCAAATTTTCAGTGTTTAAATATTTTTTAATGAGAAAATTAAAGAATTGAAGGTGCCAACAAATGTTAGTCATCAGAATGTTTTACTGTCAGATACAAAAAATCTCCTGCTTCCTCGACGGGGATAGATCCATTTCACATTTTAAGGCTTTTAGTAGATTACATTTCACATTCCAGTATTTATTTAGACTTGTAAACAAGGCTGCATGGGATTTCTCTTAATGCTACTCTGTGCAGAAAATGGCAATGTCCAAGAGCTGCTTGGGGATTTGACAGTTCTAACGCAGTTCCATCTCCGACACTGCCAAAACAACCGCCATGTGGATGTCCTGCTAAAGCAGCTCTGATTGAATAGAGTCCAGAGACATAAAAACATAGACTTTGGATGTAAAGGGGGTTGAAATATTTGTTTTTTTGTTGATGTTTGTTGTGGTTTAGTATAAGAAGTCAGGGTGCATTGTGGTTAGGGAGCGGTGTGTTTCACAGGTATAGCTGTGAATTGACCTGCTGTTAACAGAGTTTTCACAGTTCATAATGAACTCTACTGACAGTAATTGTAGGCAAGCGGTGCTGTTATGTTATGCCCAACACATTTACCATGTTATGCACTTCGCAGTATAAAGTCTGTTCATTGATACGGATGTATAGTTGGCTTGCATCACATCAATTAATTCCACTGAAATGTGTTTGATCTAGTTACAGTTTCACTCACAGTAACAGGAATGCTTCCCCCCTGGCTCTCCTGATCGAAGCTAAACTGTGGATTAAGTGTTTTGATGGCAAAATAAATTGCAGACAACTGGTGCTTTAGCATATTATGTTGACTGCGATTTATTTTGCCATCAAGAGCATAAGCTAGTCTGAGCATGGGCCCTTCGAAAAGACTGTGATCAGCATCATGTTGTTCCACACAAGACATACCTCAATTCCATTATAACTGCTGCTTCCCCCAGCCTATTTGATTGGGTCCTACGTGGAGCCCTGGTGTAAGGGCCCAGTTTGTTCCCAGTAACAAGGGGGAGGAGAAGTCATTGGGAGCGAGGAGAGAGGGATCAGCATGTTGAGGGCATGGCTACTTCTAGTTTTAATTGAGGGGGAGTGAGTAGAGTGGATAGGGAGGTGTTGTGAGGGGTGGAGGAGGGCGATCTTCAGAGGCCAATTAATTTGGAATACAAAGCAGCAGAGCAATCTGCTTGGGTTTCTGTCAGGGTGCATGGCTCGCTCACACCGGCCTTGTCTCTGAGGTTTCCAAGATCAGATTAATGCTCCTCCTCACATCCCCCCACTCTCTCTTTCCTTTGCTTTACCTCTTCCATTCATCTACTGAAACACACATTGCTATTATCTGCTGATCACCAAAGGGCGTGTCTGCACTCCTCTTGGTGTCCGCCAAGTATAACAGCACCTTTAATCCACTACTGTCTGACCTGTGTGTTCTCACCAGAGGCCTGTCCAGAACCAATCCCTGGTAGACCAACACTAAGGAGACCAAGGCCCAACTAGACACTGCTAGAGAGGGTCTGTGCCCAGTCTCACACTGCTTATCTGCCTGTTTGTCTGTCTGCTGCCCCCACTGGAAGCTGACCCCTACCCACCACCATGCACCCACAGCCACACAGAGCCACATACAGCCACCCACAGCCACACACAGAGCCTGTTTAAAGAGACAGGCCTCTGGGACACACTGGAAAAGCCTGGACTCCCACGATAACTAAGGAGAGAGAGATGTTCTGTCATCTAATGCTGAGCATCCCTTTGGAAGCTTTACGACAAGCACCAATCCTGCAAAAATGGTTTTACAATGGAATCCATCCTCTTGTAGTTGCACAGTGTTTATGATTGTTTACTATACTGGTAACCTGGGTGACTATTACAACCAACAAAAGAAAGGAGGAAACGGGTGTATCCATGTTCTACTCAGTCCTGATATTCTCAGACCATTGTTTCATTCAGCGTAGAGAGTAAAACATGGAAGAGAGGAGTGGAAAGGAAGAAGTATGGAGGAGGGAGGTAGAGTTAATAAGAGCTTGCGCTCCTCTGTGAGATGTTTAATTCATGGTGAGGCTGGCCAGTATAACGTGACTGGCCAGGTAATGGGGAGGGGAGACAGAGCTGCTTTCTGAAATTGAGTAGAAGTGAGGCTTCAAGGAATCCTTTGTCTCTTAGATCAACAATGGGCACAGCTCTCAATATGCATTCCATTGTGCTCTTTCTCTCCAGAGAAATCTAAAATCAAAATGTCTCTGTCATATGCACAGGATACATGTGGTGTACACAGTACAATGAAATGCTTATTTGCAGGCTCACCTGTCAACAATGCAACTACAGCAATAAAACCAAATCAAATTGTATTGGTCACATACACATGGTTAGCAGATGTTATTGTGAGTTTAGCGAAGTGCTTGTGCTTCTTGTTCCGACAGTGCAGTAATATCTTAACAAGTAATCTAACAATTCCACAACAACTAGCTAATACACACACATCTAAAGGGGTGGAATAAGAATATGCACACACAAGGGTCAAAGACGTATAAGGTTCTCAAAGTAGCAAAAAAAATAAAACAGCAATTACGATTCCCTAAAAGGCTTTTCTGTGTTTGTTGGAGTGTCACCTATGTCCTTCTATTAGTCATATTCAAGAATAAAGCCAATAAATCATTTTTATTGTGATTCATGTGAATGTACCCTAGTAAAATGTAATTCAGTATAACACTAAGTGTTTTTTAAAATAGTTATTAAATTTGATGCCCATTTTTCATAATTACAAGGTTATATATCCATGCTTAGACTGGCAGAAATATAACTACCCAGAAAAAAATGACATTATTTTATTTTGAATACTACATATTTGATGTGTCATGGGTACAACTCAAAATTTGTTAAAGGTTTTTTACATAAACTTCCTGCCTTACACTGAATAAAATGCAAAATCTATGAAAATATCTTTCACTTCATCCTTTGAGATTTGTTTTTGTCTCTCTGAGTCAACAAAACAAAGTTATTGTATATTTTAATATAAAATACTTGTGTTATACTGTATCACAATATTTTGATACCCTGAATGACACATATCAAAAGGCCCACAAATATTGATTAAATGTGATTCCTTCAGCAATAACAATAATTATCCTATGAACTATTATTAGTAGCAACAATAGTATTTTTCTTTTAGCTATTTTTTTAAGATACAAAACTTTGTAAAAAAACAGGATGCAATGTTTAAAATGTGCAGGCTAGCTGAACTTAGATCGGTTCCATACTAGAGAGAGAGAGAGAAATGACCCATAAGCTACACATAAAGAACATGGGTTTTACAATGCAACATAGTTTAACTTACACATGAGGTACAATTTAATTCAAGTAGGAATAATGTTGTACTTGCACAAGTTGTTCAGGGGGCTGCTCAAAGGAGTTTCCTTCAGAGTTAAGTTCATCACCACATTCGTTAGATTTTTTCACGGCACCTCCTCTGATTTAATATTTTTTTTAAACAAAAAATTCAGCATCAGATTGTGTCAATGTATGGATCAGTGGATGATCAGGGTTGACATCCTTCTTTCTTCTCTGATAGCTAAAAAAATGAAAATCTAATAGTTCACATCCATTAAATGTTATTAGTAATCTATTATTAGTAGGCTATACAATGATAACACTTAATCAAAGTTTAAAAGTTAAATCAACTCCCTGTCCATTTCTCTCTCAAACATGTTTTGTTACTATTTCATTGCTAATGTTAATAATAGTCACTTTACTATAATTTGAGCCTGTGGCAACACTTTACGTTGCATTAAGTTGCATTATTTCACGATTATTACATGATAGTTAATGTTGTAATTATACATTGTTACACTGTAACTGGTACATTTCTATTCAATGCAGGTACACAAATTCAACTTCAAGATACCTATACCTATATAAAGTAATGACCTTGACCTATAAAGACTATCCTTACTTTTCATATTTAATATAGTTTTTTATAAAATAATAACATTAAAATAATGTTTTCTGTGTTGTACTGAAGGATATGCGTTTTTGTTACAAAGGTTACTAGAGGGTGAAAATGTGAAATCATCAAATATTTCAGAGATTTACTCACCTCATCACATTGATAGAGGGTCTTCAATGGGTATTCTTTGTGATGTCACACACTGTCACATGATTACATCATGTGATATTATTTACAATTACGTTTTACAATTTGTTATACTGAATGACATTGATGAAGCTCAAAAGTCCAGACAAAAGTTATTCAAGTTTTAAAATATTTTTTAGATACATTATGTCGCCCATTGTTCTATATATTGTTGCAAACACTAACACAATTATGCCATGGGTATTCATTTATATTTTTAGGGTGAATTTATACATTTTAAAAACACTTGTCATTACAATTTTAACCCGGACAGTTACACTGAAGGACATTTTGACACTTTAGAGCTCAATAACTCCCTTAATTGAATAGTTTGCAACACAAATATGTCTGGGTCAAAAACGGGTAAGAGTTGAATGATTTAATGTTATTTTTATCCATATTTATCTTTTTATATTAAATTAATGGCCTTTGGACACCAAATTTACACGTCTCATATGGATGCGTGAAGACCGAGCAGCATAGGTAAGATGCAATAGATGGTATAAAATACAGTATATACATATGAGATGAGTAATGTAAGATATGTTAATATTATTATAGTGGCATTATATTGTACTTTTTGCAGGTATGAATGAAATGTCTTTCTGTGGATTACTGTCTGTCTGTCTCTGTCTCTGATGGGCAAATAGTTCAAGTACAAAAGGTAAAATAAATAAACATAAAAATAGGTTGTATTTAGTTTGTTCTTCACTGGTTGCTCTTTTCTCGTGGCAACAGGTCACAAATATTTCTGCTGTGATTGCACACTGTGTGGTATTTCACCCAATAGATATGGGAGTTTATCAAAATTGGACTTGTTTTTGAATTATTTGTGGGTCTGTGTAATCTGAGGGAAATCTGTGTCTCTAATATGGTCATACATTTGGCAGGAGGTTAGGAAGTGCAGCACAGTATCCACCTCATTTTGTGGGCAGTGTGCACATAGCCTGTCTTCTCTTGAGAGCCAGGTCTGCCTACAGCGGCCTCTCAATAGCAAGGCTATGCTCACTGAGTCTGTACATAGTAAAAGATTTCCTTAATTTTGGGTCAGTCACTGTGTACTCTCTGTTTAGGGTCAAATAGCATTCTGGTTTGCTCAGTTTATTTGCAAATTCTTTCCAATGTGTCAAGAAATTATCTTTTTATTTTCTCATGATTTGGTTGGGTGTAATTGTGTTGCTGTCCTGGGGCTCTGTGGGGTCTTTTTGTGTTAGTGAACAGAGGCCCAGGACCAGCTTGCTTAGGGGGCTCTTCTCCAGGTTAATTTCTCTGTAGGTGATGGCTTTGTTATGGAAGGTTTGGGAATCGCTTCCTTTTAGGTGGTTGTAGAATATAACAGCTTTTTTCTGAATTAGCGGTTATCGGCCTAATTCTGCTCTGCCTGCATATCTCTGTGTGTGTGTGTGTGTGTGTGTGTGTGTGTGTGTGTGTGTGTGTGTGTGTGTGTGTGTGTGTGTGTGTGTGTGTGTGTGTGTGTGTGTGTGTGTGTGTGTGTGTGTGTGTGTGTGTGTGTGTGTGTGTGTGTGTGTGTGTGTGTGTGTGTAAGTGGTTTCCTTGCAGGCATTTCACACCCCTGCAGTGATAATCAATCTTAATCAAGGTGCTTGTGAAATATTTGCCTTTGCCCAGTCTGGGAGTGGCTCTGGGCTGGAGAGGAGAATGCTTTCCGAATCTCCACTATGATGACTGAAGTCTCACACACACAGTGGCCCTGTCCACAACCTCTGAATGATGGTGATGATAGCTATGTTGATGATGATAACTATTGTTGTTGTTCTTGCTGCTGTTGTTGTTGTTTATTCAGATAAAATAGTACTATTCATATTCAGGGAAGAGCATTTGACAACAATCCTCTGTCTCGCTCTCTCCCTTCACTCTCTGCCCCTTGATGTGTTCTCTACCCCCTCCCCTCTCCATCTTCTCTCTCTCTCCCTCTCTCTATCTCTTCCTCATTGCGGATGCAGAGAGTGTCGTTGCAGCCATAGACCTCTGCGCTGGAAACACCCAGCAGACAAGAAAAATGACGGCCGGCAGAATCTCATTTTCTGAGGGGCTGCAAGTCAGGCAGGAAATGGCTATTATTCCATCGACACTGTCGGTATTAAGTTATTTCCTTCTCTAAATGTCCATGAATATCTATTGAGTTCCAGGTGCGAGCGCTGGAGCTTTTGTTGCCACACACTCGGATGATTGCAGCCCTATATTCCGCCTGGTGCACCCTCACTTCTGAGATTGAAGTGAAAGACAATGGTATTGGAAATTGGCTAATAAATCCAGTGGAGGGAAAGGCCTGCTTGAGAGCTACCGCCAGCTCATTCCATTTTTAAAAAGGGATAAAACCCCTCACACTTTTTTCTAACTCGTATTTCTTGTGAAAAGGGGACTGACGACATGGTTCGCTCAAACAGCTCCAGCAGGCCCAGGCAAGGCCCTGTCGTCTGAACACTAACAGTGGTGTTAACATCGATAGGAGATTAATGCTGCAATGTGGCCACAGGAATGATGCACCATGTCTTCACAATGCATCAATAATTCAGGCAAATAAGATCATAAATAGATGTCACTGAGAAAAGACTGAAACAAAGAGATGGAAGGGGAGAGAGCTCTGCATGTAATTGTTATGCTTGTTGCTTTAATGCTTGTTTATTATGAATCTGAGCTCGCTCACACACTGGAATAGGCCAGGGCTGGGAGGAGGGTAAAAAGAAGGGCAGGAGGATGGAAGGGCAGGATGGAGGAGGGAAGGCAAGGCAAGGGGACCGAACAGCGTGAGATGATGATCACTGCATCCAATCTAGGATATGAGTGGGCAGTTACCTCCCAGTGCACAGAAACACAGTGGCCAGCCAGCAGGAAAAACAGGGCTGGAGCCCTGCTAACATGTGTCCAGTCTGAGGCAGTCCACTGTAGTGGGGAATCGGGCGAGAATTGATTGAAGGTGTTGGACCATAAATGAAGGTATTGATTTTGGGGTCAGAGACGGGGGATGAGGTCTTGAAATAAATATATCAATATATCAAATATATTCCTCACACACAGCATATACCCAGACTCTAACACATATATTATAAATCTTATTAAGCCTAATATATATAGTTGAAGGACAAATGTGTAATGGCTTTATAAACAATAACTTTTCAGTGAAAAAACGCACACAGGAAGAAAATGGTTCCCAATCAACATTGCATCTTACATTTATATCAGACAAGTGCATCATTAGCTATTTAGGGTAAATTAATCATTTGTGATAATCAGGAGTTAATTCATGTTTGCGTTTGCTTAAAGAAGACATTTACCTATTATGCCTGTCTCAAATCAAGTAAACATAGTAAATTACTCTTGATTATACGTATGAAAAGTAACAAACTCTTGACGTATGAAGGTAACAGATTAAGTTTCACATTAAAAGGCCTATTTTCAGACAGATTCATCTAGTCAGTGTGCATGATAAAATAATGTTAATGCACTTTAAAGTGAGCACTCAGGAAAGGTTAAAGTGCCAGCGATTGATGGGTCAGAGGAAGATACTTACTAGGAAGAGGCAAAGAAGAGGCAAGCACTGGCTGTCACCAACCAGCGCCAGGACCATGGACAGTTCTTCCACTCGTGGGATATCAACAGAAACGTCACTATTTTAACATCACCAACTAGCTTGGTTTTCTCGAACTCGCCAACCAAAATAGTTGTTGCCTATGTAGGCCTATTGGATATTTTTAAAATAAATATTTATTGAAGTTCTTGTCTCTCATCATTGAATCATTGAATTAATAGAATGATTAGAATGAGCGACTGGGTCAAAACATGAGGACTGCCGACCAGTCACCTTGGATATCAACTTAAAAATGCAAAAACGAATTTACTTGTTAAAATAATGTTTTTAATAAAAACTATGTCATATATATTTTTATAAATATGTTGGTAACCGTTTTAGAAAAACAAAAAAGCCCCTCAAACCCGGAGATTATCGTGTAATAACTCCCTCCTAAGGGCTGTTCCTGACACTTGGCTTTGATAATTCCCAGGTTCTCATGCCTTATTGCTTAAATAATCACTGCATAATAATCTACTTAAAAACAAATCTTTTCCTTAACCCAAGGGACTTGTAAAAAGTGGGATGACGCTCTTGTTCATCTGAAGTGCTTTTAATGATTGAAATATTAGAAAATTACTCTTTGGTTAATTCAACCTATTCTATTCAATTTGTCTGAAATCAAATAACAAATTCGACAGATCAATGATATTTTTGGAATTGAATGAAAGCTTCTAAATTGCATACAACACCTCATGTGTATACGTTGAATAGCAGAGGGGGCCATGTAGCGGCAGCAGCCTATCAGAAGAGTTGGGGGTGTGGCTTATTGGGGGCATGGCTTTCAGTTTGTTCTTCTTATCCACCCCTGTGAGTGAATGTAACTCCAGTTATGTGGTCTATTGTAGGGCTGTTACAGTGACTATATGACCGCCACACTGGCAGTAATGAGTCATGACTGCAGTCACAGTAAATAGGCTTCTCCAAAACTGAGCTTTTGATGCCGCTGATGGTCATTAGTGTCCTACCAAACGTGTAAACGGCCAGTTGCTAATGGCCTGGCACACAGCACTCTATTGTCCCTCTAATCGCTCTGATCTTGATGCAAATGCATTCAAAAATCAAATCAAACACTTCATGACAGCCCTGGCATTCAGAGTTTGAGCAGAATCAGATCAGATGTTGCTCAGTGAGAGCCAGCTCCTCATAGCTGGTTGATGCATGGAATTAAATAAGTGTTCCTATAAGCCCATGTAACGCAATAGTTCTAGGCTATGCTATGCAACTGAGTGAGAAAACCGAGTTTTGATGGCCTCTATTAAAAAGAGAAGGGTCCCATCAGCTTTCTATAGGCTTATATTTATTTATGCGCAGTGGTCTAACGCATCCCAACCGGCCTTGATTGGGAGTCCTTTAGGGCGACGCATAATTGGTCCAGCGTTGTCCGGGTTAGGAGAGGGTTTAGCCGGGATAGGCCGGCATTGTAAAATAATAACTTGTTCTTAACTGACTTGCCTAGTAAAATGAAAAAAATATTACGCACATTACTTCACTTTACAATCAGAGTAGCCTACCTGACTGGCATGAAAATGAACAGTGGGAAAAGCACACGGATGACATTACTTTTTCCCCCCTGCATAATAATGGCTCATTCTAAAAGGAATTTCACACATATATTATTTAGTGCAGTATATGTAAAGACAAGATTACATTGATAATAGAGTGATGGATGAGAAGATCATCACTTTTGATTGATGCCCAGCTTGTGCAGTCTAAGGTGTTTTTTTGTCACTTTTTCCAATCATAGTTGCATGCATCTTGTAGTCTAGCCCATAGGCCTATATGTTTTGATAAGGTTTGTATCACAACTAAAGTGGCCACAACTAAAGTGTCCTTGAGAACTATAATACAATCATTGTGTTGTGTGATTTTAATATTCATTTTGACAATGAGACTGACTCCAAGGCCATTGAATTTATGAATATTTTGAGCTCTATGGATTTTATCCAACATGCTACTGGGCCCATCCATAACCACGGCCATACTCTGGACCTGGTTATTACCAAGAGGCTTTCAATTGACATATCTTCTATTGTTGATGTTGCTTTATCTGATCATCACTGTTTATTTTTGACTACCTTGTTGCCCATAGCACAGGGTAATACTGAAAGCATTATTAATAAACGTAATCTTACCACGGAAGTTGCTACAGATTTGATTGAGTGTATGAACAATACTCCACCACTGCCTTCCTCCTGTGATGATTTAGTTCATAACTTGAATAGCAAATGAAGGGCATTGATGCTCCAGTAAAGTTGAAAAAGGCCACATCCAAACCCTTGGATGAGTGAAGAAACTAATCAATTAAAGAGAAACCTGCCGAATGGCAGAGCGAAAGTGGAGAAAGTGAAAGTTGCAGGTCCATTATGATATTCTGGGAGAACAACTTGGCATATATAACAAGGCAATTAGAAATGCCAGACGGGCAAATTTTTCTAACTTGATCACTATTAATCAGAATAATTTGCGAATGCTCTTCTCAACCATTGACGGCCTGATAAATCCTACCAAACTTAAGTGAACTTTCCTACACATCTAAATATGATGAGATTGCAACTAGCCTACCACACAAAGGCACTGTGGATTTATTTTCCCTGGTTGACGCAGACACGCTCAGGAAAGTGATATCACAATTTAAGCCTTCTACCTGCCTTCTCGATCCTATCCCCAATACCTTCTTCAAAACAGTTTTTATTTGCATATCTGAAGAAGTGCAATCTATTGTTAATCACTCCATGTTCACAGGCACTTTCCCCACTGCACTAAAAACTGCTCTGGTGAAACCCCTAATCTAGATTATTCATCTTTTAGTTATTTTTGGCCAATCACTAAGCTTCTATTCTTATGCAATAATTCTGGAGAAATTGGTTTTCAAACAGCAAAATATTTTTTAAGCACCATCTCTATTTTTGAACAATTCTAATCTGTGCCCACCACAGCACAGAGACAGCCTTAGCTAAAGTGGTAAATTATCTTAGAGCCAACACAGATGTCAAACAGCTTAAAGTACCAGACCTTGTACTCTGTCCTTGTACTCTAGATTTAAGTGCTGCATTCAACCCTGGTGACCATGATGTCCATCTGGACAGACTGGAGAGGTGGGTTGGCCTCTCCGGTCCAGTTCTAAATTGGTTTAGGACCTATTTAACCGGTCGAGAGTGTTTTGTCACCCTTGGTGAACATAACTCAGAGGAAATGGAAATCACATGTGGTGTTCCACAAGGTTCGATTTTGGGTCCGGTACTTTAAAGTACTACTTAAGTCATTTTGGGGGGTATCTGTACTTTACTAGTTCTAATTTTAACAACTTACTTTTATTTCACTACATTCCTAAAGGAAATAACGTACTTTTTACACCATACATTTTCCATGACACCCAAAAGTTCTCTTTACATTTTGAATGCTTAGCCGGACAGGAAAATGGTCCAATTCACACACTTATCAAGAGAGCATCCCTGGTTAACCCTATTGCCTCTGATCTGGCGGACTCATAGCACAGATGCTTTGTTTATAAATGATATCTGAGTGTTAGAGTGTGCCTCTGGCTATCTGTAAATAACAACACGCAAAAGAAAATGGGACTGTCTGGTTTGCTTAATATAAGGAATTTTAAATGATGTATTATTTTACTTTTGATACTTAAGTATATATTTTTAGTTACATTTCCTCTTGATGCTTAAGTATATTTAAAATGTAATCCTTTTAGACTTTTACTCAAGTAGAATTTTACTGGGTCACTTTCAACTTTTACTTGAGTCATTTTTGTGTCTTTACTTTTACTCAAGTGTGATGATTGGGTACTTTTTCCACCACTGATGTAACCCCTTGGCAGTGTTATCAGAAAGCACAGCATTGATTTTCACTGCTACACAGACGATACACATCATTTCTGTGTCACCAGAGGATTTTAGCTCCACGGCTAAATTATTAGACTATTAGTGATTTAAATACTTTGATGGCTCACATCTTCCTCCAGTTAAATCAAGACAAGACAGAGGTACGTATTGTTGGAGCCAAAGCACAGAGAGAGAATCTAGCCGCACATTGTAATTCACAGGCAATAAAGATAAAACACCAGGTAAAACATTTTGAGTCAAACATTAGGAATGTAACCAAAATAGCTTTTTACCACCTGAGAAACATTGCCAAGGTGCGGCCATTTCTCTCTCAGGCTGATACAGAGAGACTTTTATTACAAGCAGGCTTGCTCTCCTGTCTCCAAGAAAGCCATTGGTCAACTGCAAAACATACAGACTGATGCAGCACGGGTACTTACCAAGACCAAATGAAGAGCACACATTTACATGGGGTTTAAGGTCTCTGCACTGGCTGCCAGTGAGTTTAAGAATTCCTTTTAAGATTATTCTATTGGTTTTTAAATCAATCCACGATTGTGTACCCCAATACGTGACAGACATGCTTTTAAAATATGTACCCAGTCAGTCCCTCAGGTCCTCTACACTGGCCTTTTAACTATCCCAAAGTGTCTCCAAGGCCTACGTAACAGACATATTTGGGAAACTGAACGCAAGCATGCAGGGGAAATACAAAATAAATCTACAGACTGGTGGCTGAATCAGCGAAATCCACTTGACTGTGATCCTGGCTCAGTTGACATGCTGTGTGCTAAGTGAAATCGAACAGCTGATCAAGCTGTCATGTGACCAAATGCTGCAGACAACGCATTCACGGGTCACCATGGAGGAGTTTTGGTTCCTGACTCAAAGGGAATACTGTGCTGTCTCCCTCTGAGCATTAAAACCCATGGTACACTGATTCAGTGCTCTCGTCTGCATTAAAAACAAATATCGATCCAGGTTGGATGTGACAGGAGAGATGAGGTGAGCACGTGACTTTGAGAAGCTCAGAGGTGACATGCATCAAGCACACCCATCTCATTAGTGGTGGTAAGAAAATATACATTATGTCAGACTCGTTTACAATTGACTGTCAACTACTCACATTAAAAGTATGATGGTGAGTTGAGAAAACAATCAGAAATACTGTTAGAATGTTTTGCAATTGACCTTCATAGCCCCAATAAATAAACATTGGCTGTTAATTACCTATTTTTTTCCACATCGTTGGAGTAGTGAGAATTTTCAGATATCAAAATGGGGTTGTGGTCAAAAAAGGTTTAGGAACCCCTGCTAAAGGCCTAGGACCCCTGGGACAGGGTTGGAGAGCCCATCGCCTACACAGCCTAGTGAAACGTGTTCTTACAACCAGGGGTAAACGTAACATAGTAAATGTATATCCGGGACACGGCAACTAGTATGGTATGTATTCATTAGTGGATGTTCATCATCCACAAATGAATACATACCATACTTATTGCTGTGTCCTGGATTTAAGTTTACCATTGTTACGTTTACCCCTGGTTGTAAGAACATATGTTAAGAATTTGCTAAACGTATGAAATGCTAAGAATTCCAATTTGTTGTGGCTTACGTTAGCTAGGTGGTTAACGCTAATGTTAGCTAGGTGGTTAACGCTAATGTTAGCTAGGTGGTTAACGCTAATGTTAGCTAGGTGGTTAACGCTAATGTTAGCTAGGTGGTTAACGCTAATGTTAGCTAGGTGGTTAACGCTAATGTTAGCTAGGCAAGGGGTTAGGGTTTAAGTGTGTGCATCCTGCGTAAGAAACAGAGCAGAGCGCATAACTTTCACGCAACCTTTTTTCAAATCATTGTTCGAGTCGCAACATGCAGCCTTAGCATGTATTACAACATTTTGTATTATATCATACATTTCACAAATTCTTAACATAATGTACGAATTTACTTTAGTTAATTTACTAAACATTTTCTTAACTCTATTTCTTGAACTGCATTGTTGGTTAAGGGCTTGTAAGTAAGCATTTCACGCTAAGGTTGTATTTAGCGCCTGTGACAAATAGAATTTGATTTGATTTGAAATAAAACATATAGCCTAAGGTTTGCATCACAGTTGAAGTTGCATAAATAACTCTAAATGAAGTATGTAGGAGGACCTGTTTCAAATGATCACTTTGTTCAGCTCAACACAGAATAGCCGCATGTGCTCACTTGGAAATTGTTCGGGGGAAAAAAGTACTCTACTCAGCTATGTTCAATTGTATTATTTTTACCATAAAATAATGCCTCTGGAATTGTAAGCAAATATTGTCTGCTAAATGAACTAGTGTAGGCTGCTAGCCCACAGCCATATGGCATAGCCAGATCAGGGCCTAACTTAAGGACGACTTATGTTATAATGTTCGTCCAATGCATAAATGCTTGGAGATGCTTAATGTGTTTATGTCCATTGACGGTCAATTACCTGATATTCATTTGTCAGCTATTTGTTATGGATTAACCAAAGGGGGAAAGTAAGTTGAGTGTTGAAATAAATAGGTTGCAACTTGAAATATAGGTTTGGTAATAATAAAAAAACGGTTGACATTGAATCATAAATCTGGTAAAAAAAAAAAAAAATGAAATCGTGAAAACCTAACTAATTCATTTGTTGAACAGATGAAGTATTTTTGGGGGGGAGTTGATCCAAAGAGTAATTTTTTACAGTGTATAAAAATGTCATGTATAGCAGCACATAAAGCTGCGGCCACAAAGTTGTACGTTAAGAAGAAGAGTAAGAGTTCCACCTCCTCCCAAAACAATTTAACCTTGGCATCTGCAGCACCACAGATTACAGACAGACCACTCCTTCAGTGTCATTCTGTTGTCAATATATCTCACCCAATGACAGTGACACAAGTCAGGGCACAGGGATCAGTGTGGTGATTGCTCTTCAGGTGCAGGGCTTTGCCTCAATTTTTAAATCACTATGTCAGACATTTCCACCCACCGACCCCTCCAAACCATCAACTCTCTCTCACACACACACACACACACACACACACACACACACACACACACACACACACACACACACACACACACACACACACACACACACACACACACACACACACACACACACACACACACACACACACACACACACACACACACACCAATTCATTCCATGGATGATTTAGCATGTTGAACTTGTTGCGGTAAAATGTCAGTTGGACATTTTTGCCCCGCCTATATCTCCTGCCATTTTTCTCTTTTCCATCCCCTCTTATCATCTTTCCATGGGCTTGTATTGCATTACGCTTTGTGTTTCACAGTCTGAGTGATGTGTGTTTGGAGGAGTTGGGGCAATGGGGGAGTCCTGATGATTGACAATGATGCATTGCCATAGACATACGACTGGCCAGTTGCAAATGGATATGAACCAGAACTGAATATGCAGGACAGGAGAGGGTACAATTATTGCTATTGTTCTCATGATGTTCAAGTGATTCTCAGATGGAGGAGCCCCAATATAGACCAGTAACATATTGTTTCTCTGGGCCCCACCCCTCCTTAAACCTACAGTAAAACATGAGGTCACACTGGAGTAACGTCTGAGAGCTGCCCTGACAGGAAGTGAGGTCATGGCGGCTGTGAAAGGCTCTCATTCTCCCAGACCTCTGGCCCCGCCCTCTTTCTCCCCTGGACACTGCCTCAGCTTCAGCTACACAACCATTCAACCATGGCTGCTGCTCCCTGGCTCATTTATGGAATATAATTTGGCTTCGTACAGTGGGTGAGTAGAAGGGGGTGTGGGAGTAGTCAAGCCCAGCTACACTACATTGTGAATGGAAAAAGCCAGTAATACATACAGCCACAGGGATGGAGGGAGCGAAGGGAGAGAGAGCCAGAAGATGGGAATCTGTTTGGGTTGGGGATTACATTTACTAAAGTAATGAGACAGAACCAAAGCCGTTGCTTATCAAGCTGTTCAAATGTATTCTTCATTTACTCAGCGTTGTTTTCAGATATGCTGCTGCCATTGAGAGATTGAACACTAGTGGCATGCTGTGCCTATAAACCACCTTTAAAATACTTTTATTGAAAATACGAGGTTTGGCACATCTTATTTTTACTCACTGGTCTCACCTGTTTTGTCCTAATACTGCTAATCATTGACCTCACAAGATACCATAGTATTGCACCTAAGGCCTTCACATACAGCAAAACAATAGAGGAAACATTGCTATGCATGCCTCCCATTACAGATACACAGTGATCATATTATTCTGAGATTCTGGGGGGACTTTGGATGGTGACACCCTGTCCTGTCATTACCTGCCCACACCTACCCCCACCTGAGGAGCAGCTGGCTGGGTACTAGCCCATGGGCAAGGGAGTGTGGAGTGAGGGATGACATGGGTAACAGAAAGTGGCATGATGATTAGGCTGGTTATGTGGCACTGGGGGTGGGCTGACATGGCTCGGGAGGGCAGACAAGGCCCAGGATGAAGGGCCAGGGCCATAAGGGGTTGAACTGGCCAGGCCACGGCCCAATAAGAGAATCAAAGAAGGGCTGGCTGCCAAGGACAGTCATGGGATACATTACAGACAACAGGGATGGTGGAACAGATCACTCACTGTTAAGGAGAATCATGGGACCAGCATTTAGAATTAGCTGTGTGAGAGAGAGAGGGAGCGCGAGAAAACAGACAGAGGGAAAGTCTGAGACGTTTTTTTTTTTAAAGAGGGAAGATCAGAGGAAGCAATAGACAAAGAGAGATCAAATAAAAATCATGACAGAAAGAGGTGGAAGTCTTTATTTTTCCTCTGAAGGAACAACAGGTCCTGGTGACACTTTGACCTGAGACATAGTACAACCTCTCCCAGTCCACCCCTGTATAACACATCCTGAGAGCTGACAGCACAGTGACATCTCGTCACCTCTCTGCTCCCTCTCCAGAGGGCTCCTCCATACTACCTCTCCATTCTCAAGCACCAGAGGCTGGGGTGAGGGGGCAGCTGACACTGCCCTGTCTAGATCTCTTTTACATTCACTTATACTGGATTTATCCCTCCACCAATGGGCTACAATAGATTTCCTTTGCATGTTTTGGCTTAATGCTCCAGGTCTGCCTTTCCGTGCTGTACGTATGCCTATGAGTGAGTGCATGTACAGTAAGTCAGTGTTACTAGCTAAGTGACTGAGTGTGGTCCTGTCACTTTACAAAGTAGGTCTGGATGGTGGTGCTCTGTCATTTGGCTGTGTGCGTATGAGCCAAGTTGTTCTGCAGCGGGAGGCTGGAGGCTGAGCTGCACGGCCTGCCCTGGTGCAGAGGCCTCACTCAGGGGGGCTCTGGTCTTGGCAGCAGAATGTGTTTACATTGTAATTAGGACTTAATTGGTATGATTACACTCCCCAAACCCTGATTACCCCGAGACCTGCAGCCTACTGAGCCCTGAGCCCAAGACCAACCTCTGTTGCCTCCAGACTCCTGGTGTACAACCTAGCATATAGAGAGGATGTTCCAAGAGCATGTCATATTCCTGTCAAATTGGCTACTATTCCCATAATATTCTCAAATGGTTATGACTGTGAGAGGCCCTTTTTATTACCCAAAATTGCTCTGGGAGCATATAGAAAAAATGACTTTCTGGATGTGTGATTTTTGTTATATTGTCACACTCTTTAATCATTGATCTGGGGGTGTTCTCCCACTGGTTGAATCAACGTTGTTTCCAGGTCATTTCAACTAAATTACAATGTGGAATAGACATTGAATTGACGTCTGTGCCCAGTGGGCTGAGCCTCATCCCAGCAAAACAGGAACTTACCCAGGACATTGGCTAACAATCCCAGGACATTAGCTAACATTCCTAGGAATTTAGCTAACATTCCCACTGAGTTCTAGTTAGGGTTTTATCAAACATTAGGATGATAACATCCCCAAAATATAAAAAGTTATGTTTTTGATAACAAAATGATAGTTTTTTCCCCAGAATAATGCAAAAGGAAATATCTTTGGAATGTTCTCCTAACATTCACAAAAATGTTGTCCACAACATCTGTATCAAAAACCGCATAACATTCCCCTAAGGTTCTTATTAGGTTTCCAGGTTATGTATAAACAATTGTTCTGGGAACTTTCTTGCAAAATCAGGCACATTTTTCTGCAAACATTGTATAATCATCAGCACAACGGGACAGTGTTTGTGTTATTAGAACTTTTGGGACATCCTAATGAATGTTCTGGGAACATTCACAGAACCAATTGTGGTTTGCTGGGATGTTATTGAAGTGTAGTCCTATGCAGTGTGCCACTGCTTCCGCAGTGCATACCTGCGCTGTATCTCATAACTATACACTGTACCTTACATTGTCTGTGTCTGTACAGAAGCCATGTCTTTGCATTTCAATATCTGACACACAATAAACTCTCTCTCTTTGTCTCTCTCTGCCCCCTCCCAAAACCCATGCAATGGGCAGCTGTCCTGGCCCCTGGAGGGGCAACAGGCAGAGCATAAACACACCTGTCTACCTCCCCACCTCTCTGCCTGCCCTGGCCTCGCGGGGCTGCTGAGCAGAAGGACCCATCAGCAGTCCATCTGAGCCCTGTGGCCTGCGCTGCCGAACCCAGCTCCCAGTGGGCCCAGCCAGGCTGATACTCCAGACAGAGCCTGGGATGCAGGGAAGGCTGGCTGCTGTGCTGCAAGTAGCGTGGAGCGTGTCAAACAAAGAGCCTGCCTGTCTCAAGGCTCTCCGGGGCTCTGCCTGGCTGGACCGGCCTGCCTCTCTCAGGCACAGCGACTGGATCGATCCTCAGCCCATACTGCACAGTAGGCCTCAACGATTTTTTACATTCACAACATACTGTACACATAAAAATGACAGCATACAGACGCACAATAACATCCACAACATAACCCCTGCCCAGACACACCTACTCACACCTCCATCTCCGGCGCCCGTATCACTCTCCGTTACATGGCCTCAAACTGCACCATTTTGTTTCTCTCCGTCCCCCATGCACTTTCAACATTTAGATAATAAAGCATTTGACCTTTCCATTGTGTTAACAACGGCGGATTGGTTGATTTCCAGTTTTTTTCCCAAGATGATTGATGAGTAAAGTATCATCCAACCCATCGGGTATCTCACTGCACCTCAAACGCCATGTCTTGAAATATGCAGACAGACGGATTAAAAGTGCATTTACATTGTAATGCTTCGGACAGACATAACTTTTGGACTTAATAACCCATATCTCCTGGAAATGCTATTGAGTAATTAGTTAGTTTAAACCTTAAGACATGACTCTGCCATTGTGCTGTAGAATTTCTTACAGTTAATGAAAATGTAAACTTAATCCAGTATAAACTAACTGGATTATTAAGTGTACATTTCATTACTTATATTCCAACATTCCCTCCACCTTGTGCCAATATCAGGGCTTTTTAAGTCTTGGTTCCAGTGGTTTATATTTTTTTGTCACTTCTCTTCCACTTGCCTCTTTTTCTCTCTATCTCACTCTCATTATGTATTCTGCTTGACTCACTCACGAGAGCAGCTTGTTATCAATAGTTTCTGCTCTGAGAATGATGTGTGTGTGACCCCATTGGCAGAGAGAGTACCCGGGTTATTCCACCCTGCTCAGGTGGGGGAGGAACAGAAAGGAGCGATGGCTTTACTGACCAGCTCTGACATTTATCGACACAACCTTTTAATTGTTTTTACTGTTTCCTGTAAGAATAGAGAGCATTTGAAAGACAAAAGGATATCTCAGTGTGAAGTTGCTTCCCTGTGTTCAGTGCTGCTGATGTGGTGGATAATTATCTTTTAGCATTCAGAGCCCTGGTCCCAAGTTCCTCACTAACATCAATTAATGAACCAAGCCCTTTCAGTAATGAGGGTAGCACTGGGCTCACAGGTCAAATTCTGGTTCAGCACACACACATATACACACGCAAACATACACACACACACACACACACACACACACACACACACACACACACACACACACACACACACACACACACACACACACACACACACACACACACACACACACACACACACACACACACACACACACACACACACACACACACACACAGTACAGGTGCTGAAATGCACCAACACACACACGTTCTCAGTCATCCTACTGATCCTTGACATTGGCGATGTCATTTACAAAATAGCCCCATATACCACCCACCACTGCGACCTGTATGCTCTCGTTGGCTGGCCCTTGCTTCATATTCGTCGCCAAACCCACTGGCTCCAGGTCATCTATAAGTCTTTGCTAGGTAAAGCCCCGCCTTATCTCAGCTCACTGGTCATCATAGCAACACCAACCCGTAGCATGTGCTCCAGCAGGTATATTTCACTGGTCATCCCCAAAGCCAATTTCTACTTTGGCTGCCTTTCCTTCCAGTTCTCTTCTGCCAATGACTGGAACGAATTGCAAAAATCACTGAAGCTGGTGACTTATACCTCCCTCACTAAATTCAAGCATCAGCTGTCAGAGCAGCTTACCAATCACTGCACCTGTACACAGCCCATCCGTAAATAGCCCAGCCAACTACCTCATCCCCATATTGTTATTTATTTTTGCTCTTTTGCACAGCAGTATCTCTACTTTCACATCATCATCTGCACATATATCACTCCAGTGTTAATGCTAAATTCTAATTATTTTGCCACTGTGGCCTATTTATTTCCTTACCTTACTTGTTCTCAACTGGCCTACCTGGTTAAATTAAGGTGAAATAAAAAATATATAAAAAATGTTTGGAAACACCTACTCATTACAGGGTTGTTTTTTCCTTCTATTTTCTACATTGTAGAATAATAGTGAAGACATCTAAACTATGAAATAACACATATGGAATCAAGTAGGAAACAAAAAGGTTTTAAACAAATGAAAATATATTTTATATTTTTATATTTGACAGGTTTGCACACTCTTGGCATTCTCTCAACCAGCTTCATGAGGTAGTACACCTGGAATGCATTTAAATTAACAAATGTGCCTTGTTAAAAGTTCATTTGTAGAATTTCAGTACATTCTTAATGCATTTGAGCCAATCAGTTGTGTTGTGACAAGGTAGGGGTGGTATACAGAAGATAGCCCTATTTGTTAAAAGACCAAGTCCATATTATGGCAAGAACAGCTCAAATGAGCAAAGAGAAATGACCGTCCATCATTACTTTAAAATGTTAAGAACTTTGAAAGTTGCAAAAAACATCAAGCGCTCATGAGGACCGCCACAGGAAATGAAGACCCAGAGTTACTTCAAGTGCAGAGGATAAGTTCATTAAAGTTAGCTGCCCCTCAGATTGCAACCCAATGCTTCACATAGTTCAAGTAACAGACACATCTCATAAATACATTGAACAAAAATATAAATGCAACATGTAAAGTGGTGGTCCCATATTTCATGAGCTGAAATAAAAGATGCTAGATATTTTCCATACCACAAAAATTCCTCTCAAATTAAGTTGACAAATTTGTTTACAACCCTGTTAGTTAGCATTTCTCCTCCAAAACAATCCATCCCCTGACAGGATTGGCACATCAAGAAGCTGATTATCAAGAAACATGATAATTACAAAAAACACAGCTGTGCTGTGTCATTGATGGGAAATGATGTAAATATATCACTAGCCACTTTAAACAATGCTACCTTATATAATGTTACTTACCCTACATTATTCATCTCATATGCATATGTATATACTGTACTCTACATCATCGACTGCATCCTTATGTAACACATGTATCACTAGCCACTTTAACTATGCCACTTTGTTTACTTTGTCTACACACTCATCTCATATGTATATACTGTACTCGATACCATCTACTGTATGCTGCTCTGTACCATCACTCATTCATATATCCTTATGTACATGTTCCTTATCCCCTTACACTGTGTATAAGACAGTAGTTTTGGAATTGTTAGTTAGATTACTTGTTGGTTATCACTGCATTGTCGGAACTAGAAGCACAAGCATTTCGCTACACTCGCATTAACATCTGCTAACCATGTGTATGTGACAAATAAAATTTGATTTGATTTGATTTGATTTGCTGGGGACAATAAATGGCCACTCTCTAAAATGTTCCGTTTTGTCACACAACACAATTTTTGGTCTGTAATGAAGCCCTTTTGTTGGGAAAAACAAATTCTTATTGGCTGGGCCTGTTGCCCAGTCATGTGAAATCCATAAATTACGGCCTAATGAATTCATTTAAATTGTCTGGTTGCCTTATGTGAACTGTACCTCAGTAAAAGCTTTGAAATTCTTGTATGTTGCATTTATATTTTTGTACAGTATACGCTAGCAGCATGGCAGTTTCCCAAAGTTTACTTAGCTATCAACCAAGTTGTTGGTCCCAGTTTTAGACCTAGAGAAAATATCAAATCAAATTTTATTTGTCACATGCGCCGAACACAACAGGTTTAGACCTTACCGTGAAATGCTTACTTACAAGCCCATAACCAACAATGCAGTTCAAGAAATAGAGTTAATCAAATATTTACTAAATAAACTAAAGTAAAAAATTACATTTAAAAGTAACACAATAAAATAACAATAACGAGGCAATATACAGGGGATACCGGTAGTGAGTCAATGTGTGGGGGTACAGGTTAGTCGAGGTAATTTGTACATGTAGGTAGGGGTAAAGTGACTATGCATAGATAATAAGTTAGCATTGTCAGAAATGCTACAAAAAAAAGGTAGTACATCATTGGTTTTTAATGGACAGAAAATAGCATGTGAGAGCTATAAATTATACATTTGATTAAAAAAACTGTTGCACCTACAAATTTAGTAAATGCAAAATGTTTTGAGTCCAAGTGTCACTTCATGGATGCTATAGTCTCGTTTTAACCCAATGTCTAGAATTTGAACTAGGTAGGCACAGAAAATACTCTAAAAACGAAATTGCTAATGACCCTGTTAAAAAATCTATATGGTTCTCCGTAACGGCCGGACGGCTCATGATGAGAGGTGGGTTGTGTACATTGATTTATGTTAGTGACTCTCACTCAGATATTATATTAACATGGCATAAGTCATGGGAAAATGTATAGAATTGCAGGAAAAGAAAATCTATATAGCAAACTAATTTGTAATAAAATATGCTAACCATGCGTATGTGACAAATAAAATTTGATTTGATTTAAAAATGGAATTTGATTTGATTTGGTTTCTTCTAACAGATCCATCTGTACGCATTAAATTATAGTTTGTAATCCCGGTGCTGAGTTAATGCGAGTTCATGTGTAGCGCCTAATTGTTTAGCTAATAGGCTATGTGTTTGTAGATTCATTGAGGTGAATGAAGCTACAGCAACCAATATGATAATGGCTGGGTAAATTTGTGCTTGTTTTTGCTGTTCTCCAAATAGCATTTTCGTGTTTTTCAATTGTATAGAAATGCAGTAAATGAGCTTCAACTTTCTTAAAAATGATTGGAATCCTGTCCAGACCTGATTAAAACTCAGACCCTGGTTAAGGCCCTGGGTGTATATATGTGTAAGTTTGTAGGAAGAGTCCAGTGTGTATGCATAGAGTCAGTGCACGAGGGTTAGTGCAAAAAATTGTCAATGCAGGTAGTTAAATCAAATCAAATTGTATTTGTCACGTGCCGAATAGAACAGATTTAGCAGTGTTGTTTGGCAGTCTTATGGCTTGGGGGTAGAAGCTGTTCAGGGTCCTGTTATCCTGTTGTACTGCTTGCCGTGCGATAGCAGAGAAAACAGTCTATGGCTTGGGTGGCTAGAGTCTTTGACAAGTTTTTGGGCCTTCCTCTGACACCACCTGGTCTGGTGGTGTTGTAGAACTTTTTGAGGATCCGAGGACCCGTGCAAAATCTTTTCAACCTCCCGAGGGGGAAGATGCGCTGTCGTGCCCTCTTCACAACTGTGTGGATCATGTTAATTCCTTAGTGATGTGGACACCGAGGATCTTAAATCTCTCAATACACTCCACTACAGCCCCATCGTTGTGGATGGAGGCGTGCTCGCCCCTCTGTTCAGTGTAGGCCAAGATCAGCTTCTGTGTCTTGCTGATGTCGAGGGAGTGGTTGTTGCCCTGGCACCACACTGCCAGGTCTTTGACCTCTCTATAGGCTGCCTCATCATCGTCTGTGATCAGTCCTATGAATGTTGTGTCGAATGCAAACTTGATGATGGTGTTGGGGTTGTGCGCGGCCACGCAGTCGTGGGGGAACTAAGCACACACCCCTGAGGGAAACCCGTGTTGATGGTCAGCGTGGCAGATGTGTTGTTGCCTATCCTCACCATCTGGGGGTGGCCCGTCAGGAAGTCCAGGATCCAATTGCAGAGGGAGGTGTTCTGTATCAGGGTCTGAGCTTGGTGATGTGCTTGGAGGGGACTATGGTGTTGAATGCCTTTTTGTCCAGGTGGGTGAGGGCAGTGTGGAGTGTAATAGAGATTGTGTCAGCTGTAGATTTGTTGGGATGGTATGCGAATAGGAGTGTCTGGGATGATGGTATTGATGTGAGCCATGACCAGCCTTTCAAAGCATTTCATTTCATTATAGATGTGAGTGCTACGGGGTGATAGTCATTTAGGCAGGATACCTTGGTGTTCTTAGGTTCAGGGACTATGATGGTCTGCTTTAAATAAATTGGTATTACAGACCGGATAAGGGATAGTCTGAAAATGTCAGTGAAGACACTTGCCAGCTGGTCAGCACATGCTCGGAGTACACGTCCTGGAATCTCCTGTTTCATATCAAACCATGGTGGACAATCAAACTGTAGTCTTCTCTAATCTACTCAGGAGACATCAATAGCCAATCTAAGGCTACATCATCTATTTGTTTTGAAGAGGTCTCCTAACATTTCACATTTTGATGTAGCATTTGATCTCAATGCACCTTAGTCTTGATTGTACATACATGATGTAGGCTACGCCACATCTGACAAGCCTTGAGCTTGTTATTTACATTTACATTTACATTTAAGTCATTTAGCAGACGCTCTTATGACTCACAAACAATGCAGACAAGATTAAACCGGTCTTAATGTAAACTCTAAACAGTTTATCATGTCAACATTTTCAATTCTCATTCTGTAATTCTCATTTTAAGGCAGAGCTAGTGTCAAATGCACACACACTATGGCAATGTTGACAAAACCAGCGGTCTGCTATTTTCCAACCCTGGAGTCAGGGTTGGTAATTTACAGGTCTTATATCAGCTCACTTGCACCTAGGTGGGAGGGGTGGAAATATTTGAGGTGTGTCCTTAGAAACGTGCATCAATTTCAAGCAGCGCTAGTGATATTTAAGACTCACCAAAAGCTGTTAGCACTAACGCAATTGATTATGGCATTGATTTTGCCAGCTGAGGCGTACAGTAGCCGAATCCGTAGCCTTTAACCAATGTTTTATTAAAATATCACGAGCAGCAATGTCCACGTCCATGTTTTGCACGAATCTATCCACATTTTTTAGTTTGGATAAGTCTGCATCGTCACAGTGGGAACAACATTCTTTATGCACTTCCTGATGAACCCTGTCACGAGTCAGTGTAAACATCGATACTATTCTCAGAGGCAAGCCGAAACATTTCTCAGTCTGCTTGCCCCAAAACAATCTTGAAGCATAGATTCCAATTGGTCAGATATCATTTATTAAAGTCCCCAGCTACAATAAATGCGGCCTCAGCATATGCGGTTTTCAATTTGCACATAGTCCATTGTAGTTCTTTGAGAGCCATCGCGGTGGTGTCGGCTTGAGGGAGAATATACATGGCAGTGACGATGAACAAAGAAAATTCCCTCAGGGGGTAATGTGGTCGGCATTTGATGGTGAGGTATTCCAGAGAACAAAAGGACTTCTGTTCTGGACGTTACCACAATCACACCATGAGTTGTTAATCATGAAACAAATTCCTCCGACTTTCTTTTTCCCGGAGAGTTCCTTCTTTCTGTCCGTTCATCTAATTTATTGTCCAGGGACTTAACGTTAGAGAGTAATATACTCTGAAGCGGTGGGTGGTATGCACGCCGCTTGAGTCTGACTACGGCCCTACTTCTTCCTCTTCTCCGGCGTTAGCGTTTTGGTACAGACCCCAGGATAAATAGAGCTGCCTCAGGAAGTTCAAACAAATGATCCAGTTCATGGAAGTCACATTTCTGCTCAAATTTATGGTGTGACCGCCAATCTAGTATCCCACAGTTATTTCCACTTGTAGGTAATAATACAAGAAATGTTCTGAGCAAATAATATATTAAATAAAAAATGTTGGTTAGGAGCTAGAAACAGAGTGATCGTGTCTGTCGGCGCCATCTTGAAACCACATATATAACCATGGAGCACATTCTGATTGGCCAGTGAAGGGCCAAGTGTCGACACATGCACAACTTGTTTATTCACAAAAACCCAGACCTTTCACGCCACCGCCAACTACTGTTCCTATAATTCCGGTTTTGAAAATAGCACAAATATTTCTGACACACACTCAAACCAATAACGCTACCGCCAGTGCCAAGATTTACCATTACGTTAGGTTTGTTAAATAGAGTCTCTAAGGGCCTCCCGAGTGTCACAGTGGTCCAAGGCTGTGCCACTAGAGATTCTGAGTCCAGGCTCTGTCGCACCCGGCTGTGACCGAGAGACCCATGGGGCTGTGCACAATTGGCCCAATGTAGTCCGGGTTAAGGGAGGGTTTGGACAGCAGGGATCTTCTTGTCCTATCACGCACTAGCGACTCCTGTGGCGGGCTGGGCGCAGTGCACGCTGACACAGTTGCCAGGTGCACGGGGTTTCCTCCGACACATTGGTGCGGCTGGCTTCCGAATTAAGTGGGCATTGTGTCAAGAAGCAGCGCGGCTTGGTTGGGTTGTTTTTTGGAGGACCCACGACTCTCGACTTTCGCCTCTCCCGAGTCCGTACAGGAGTTGCAGTGATGAGACAAGACTGTAACTACCAATTGGGTACCATAAAAAAGGGATAAAAGTAAAAACAATTATAAATAGAGCCTCTAATGAAATAACTAATTATTGAGATGAACCACACAAAGAGCGGCTAATTCTGTGTGAAGGCATCCCTCACGTACATTAGCATACACACACACTCCCATTCTCCAGCAGCTCTGTAGGCGCTGTCATGGGCCCACTCCTCATCGGCTTTTTTCTCTTTTCTCTAGCTCTCCTCTTCTTCCTTTGTTCCCAGCCTGTACACCACACCACATCACACAGTCATGTCCAGGTCTCCCCTCTCGGGAACATAGCCTGGCAGGAGCCTTGTTTTCACAGTGCACATATTTTTTTGTTTCTTCATTTTCTTGTGTTTTTGCCTGTACGGGTGCTGGCTAATTACTGGAGCATTCTCCTTCTGCCAACAGCAAGCGGCTGTCGAGCACCCATCACCTCCCACCAACACCCCCCCCCCCTCTGTTCTCTCTCTCTTCCGTCTCTCTCTTTCACCTTTCTGTCTCTCAATTATATTCAAAGGGGCTTTATTGACATGGGAAACATATGTGTACAATGCCAAAGCAAGTGAAATAAACAAGAAACAAAAATTAGAAGAAACAAAACAACAGAACAATTAGAAATTAACACTAAACATTGCACTCACAAATGCTATGTTATCAGTTGTGTACAGTGTTTTAGCATTGTGCAAATATTTGAAGTACAAATGGTAGGGGAAGATAAATACAGATGAATATTGGTTATATTTACAGTGTTGTTGTCCTCCACTGGTTGCCCTTTTCTCATGGCAACTGGTGACAAATATTGATGCTTTGATTGCACACTGCAATATTGTTTTGCCTAAAAGATATGGTAGTTCATCAATGTTTGATTTGTTTTCAAATTCATTGTTATCTGAGGGAAATATGTGTCTCTAATATGGTCATACATTTGGCAGGAGGTTAGGAAGTGCAGTTGTTTTCACCACATGTTGTGGGCAGTGTGCACATAGCCTGTCTTCCCTTGAGAGCCAGGTTTGCCTGTGGTGGCCTTTCTCGATATTAATATAGTAATAATAATAATATATGCCATTTAGCAGACACTGTTATCCAAAGCGACTTACAGTCATGCGTGCATACATTCTATGCATGGCAAGGATAGCAAGACTATGCTCACTTAGTCTGTACATGGTCAAGGATGTTCTTAATTTTGGGTCAGTCTCAGTGGTCAGATATTCTGCCACTGTGGACTCTTTGTTTAGGGTGAGATAGCAATCAGGTTTGCTCAGTTTTTTTGCTTGATTCTTTCCAGTGTGTAAAATAGTTCTCTTTTTGTTTTCTCGTGATTTGATTGGGTTTAATCGTGTTGCTGTCTTGGGGCTCTGTGGGGTCTGTTTCTGTTTGTGAACAGAGCCCCAGAACCAGCTGGCTGAGGGGACTCTTCTCTAGGTTTATCTCTTTTGCAGGTTATGGCTTTGTTGTGGAATGTTTGGGCATCGCTTCCTTTTATGTGGATGTAGAATTTAACAACTCTTTTCTGAATGTTGATACTTCACGTGGTCCTTCTGTAGCTCAGTTGGTAGAGCATGGCGCTTGTAACGCCAGGGTAGTGGGTTCAATCCCCGGGACCACCCATACGTAGAATGTATGCACACATGACTGTAAGTCGCTTTGGATAAAAGTGTCTGCTAAATGGCATATATTATTATATTATTATATTATAGTCCTAATTCCACCCTGAACCCATTATTTGGGTTTTTTACGTTATATGCTAAAGATATTTTTGCAGAATTCTACATGTAGATCAATTGGGTGTTTGTCCCATTTACTGAATTTAGTGAATTCTTGTTTGGTGACAGACCCGGCACCAGGACAAAGCTGCGCTATATCAGCATGAAAAAGTGGTCTTCTGGAAGTCATAAGGACAAAAATTCAGCAGGAGGAAGGCAGATAGAGGTCCAAATGAGCGTTGGATTTATCTACACATCGACGGTGTTTCAAAGATGACGCTGATATTTACAAATATATATATATATATAAAGTTCTGACTTCAAAATGTCAGCGTTCAAAAGAAAAAGGCCCTCATCAGGCAATAAAGCACAGGTGGGGTCTACCAGGATCAGGATACAGCCTCCCCTTGAGTTACCCAAAAGTGACACTTAATGGGAACTTAAATACAGTTGGCCACACCTATTAATGGAACGCAGAACAGGTATATTTATGCACGCTAAAGCGCGCATGTTCACACACCATTAAACATGACGGAGAAACCGGACACATGCTCTCCCAACAAAAACAAGGAAGAAATTGACAGTAATCTGGTAAATCTAATTAAATAAACCAAAGGTTGCACCGTTTGTGAGCTCTCCAAACAACTTTTCCACTTGGAGAATGAGAATGGTATGCATGTATATTATATTTAATGAATTATCTACATTTCCAAATGAATGGAGGAATATGTTGGGATTAACAGTAACTTCACTGATGAATATATATTTCACGGGGCATTGATAAACATTGACACATTGAAACTAACATCTTCGACCACACAACCCTCCCCTTATTCTGGTCCCAACATTTTAAATGACGCTCGAGACACGTTCCTCACACATAACAAGTAACCGCATAAATATTGTCAGGATGTAGCAGTGGTCATTTTCCCTTCAACTGAAATTATTGCGGGTCAATATTTCGAACCACCACTCTTAGACACACACCACCCAAACTAATGGACATGTGACAGCAAGGCAGAATGGCACATTCCAAACGAGCACTGGGTACATGATACACATTGACCCACATGGTGTCAATTTGGTGAATGGAGATTGGCAGAGAAAATAAAGGAACATCACAGCAGTTGCTCCGAGTCTGATTAACATTTTGCACAGGCACTGAACACTGTCCACTAACCTTTTGGCGATGCGGGGGCCTTCCCCACATGGGCCTTTGTTGAAGCAGGTAAGGGAGCATTCTCCCCCTAACAATGCACAGTGGACACTGGGGTTGTCTCCAGACCCCCAAGCAGTAACACAACTTCCATGCCATACCCAGGAACATTTTGAGTCATCGTAGAGTCATTTTCTCTCCAAGCCCGGAGAAAGTGTCAGAGCGCATCCTCTCCTCTCCAGGCTTCAATTCAGTGTCAGTCAATGTCGGGATGAAAACCTCACACACCTAACCAAAGGGCAGACACTCCTGCAAAGCACCCCACATAGGAACAGCAGAGGAGGAGGAACGAGACAGTAGGCCTCCAACAGGGAGGAACTTGTAGGCCTCAACTGGTGAACTTGACCTCGCCCTTATACAGTGGGGCAAAAAAGTATTTAGTCAGCCACCAATTGTGCAAGTTCTCCCACTTAAAAAGATGACAGAGGCCTGTAATTGTCATCATAAGTACACTTCAACTATGACAGACAAAATGAGAGAAAAATCCAGAAAATCACATTGTAGGATTTTTAATGAATTTATTTGCAAAATATGGTGGAAAATAAGTATTTAGTCAATAACAAAAGTTTATCTTAATACTTTGTTATATACCCTTTGTTGGCAATGACAGAGGTCAATCGTTTTCTGTAAGTCTTCACAAGGTTTTCACACACTGTTGCTGGCATTTTGGCCCATTCTTCCATGCAGATCTCCTCTAGAGCAGTGATGTTTTGGGGCTGTTGCTGGGCAACACGGACTTTCAACTCCTTCCAAAGATTTTCTATGGGGTTGAGATCTGGAGACTGGCTAGGCCACTCCAGGACCTTGAAATGCTTCTTACGAAGCCACGCCTTCATTGCCCGGGCGGTGTGTTTGGGATCATTGTCATGCTGAAAGACCCAGCCACGTTTCATCTTCAATGCCTTTGCTGATGGAAGGAGGTTTTCACTCAAAACCTCATGATACATGGCCCCATTCATTCTTTCCTTTACATGGATCAGTCATCCTGGTCCCTTTGCAGAAAAACAGCCCCAAAGCATGATGTTTCCACCCCCATGCTTCAGAGTAGGTATGGTGTTCTTTGGATGCAACTCAGCATTCTTTGTCCTCCAAACACAACGAGTTGAGTTTTTACCAAAAAGTTATATTTTGGTATCATCTGAGCATATGACATTCTCCCAATCTTCTTCTGGGTCATCCAAATGCTCTCTTCAGACAGGCCTGGACATGTACTGGCTTAAGCAGGGGGACACGTCTGGCACTGCAGGATTTGAGTCCCTGGCGGCGTAGTGTGTTACTGATGGTAGGCTTTGTTACTTTTCTCTCTGCAGGTCAATCACTAGGTCCTCCCGGGTGGGTTCTGGGATTTTTGCTCACCGTTCTTGTGATCATTTTGACCCCACAGGGTGAGATCTTGCGTGGAGCCCCAGATCGAGGGAGATTATCAGTGGTCTTGTATGTCTTCCATTTCCTAATAATTGCTCCCACAGTTGATTTCTTCAAACCAAGCTGCTTACCTATTGCAGATTCTGTCTTCCCAGCCTGGTGCAGGTCTACAATTTTGTTTCTGGTGACCTTTGACAGCTCTTTGGTCTTGGCCATAGTGGAGTTTGGAGTGTGACTGTTTGAGGTTGTGGACAGGTGTCTTTTATACTGATAACAAGTTCAAACAGGTGCCATTAATACTGGTAACGAGTGGAGGACAGAGGAGCCTCTTAAAGAAGAAGTTACAGGTCTGTGAGAGCCAGACATCTTGCTTGTTTGTAGGTGACCAAATACTTATTTTCCACCATAATTGGCAAATAAATTCATTAAATATCCTACAATGTGATTTTCTGGATTTTTTTCTCATTTTGTCTGTCATCGTTGAAGTGTACCTATGATGAAAATTACAGGCCTCTCTCATCTTTTTAAGTGGGAGAACTTGCACAATTGGTGGCTGACTAAATACTTTTTTGCCCCACTGTAAATCCAAATCAAACACTACAGGTGGAGGTATTTCACGTTATTCACTAAGCCTGCCACAGAGATGAGAAGCATTTTTCCCTGCTTTTTATGGAAACCCAAAGGAGGCAAACCTAACCTCCCAAGTGGCTTTCCATAGCCCCCTCTGCACACTCTGTCCACTGTGCTGACACAGCGCAGTGGAAATTCAGACTAGTCTAGAGCCCTCGCTAATTCATTGATATAAATGTTGAAGAAGGTGGGGCTCAAGCTGCGTCCCTGTCTCACCCCACAATCCTGAGGAAAGAAATCTGTGTAGATTTCCAATTTTATATTTTTTATGTATTTTAATTTGTTTTTCAATCCATATACAAACGTACACATACAAATAACAACTTATAGACGCACCCAAATAATGTTTATTGCCAATTTTAACTGCACATTTGTTATTTGTGTATATTGATTTTATAATGTTGATTGTTTTATCCTCCCAACACAACTTTCCATCAATTTGTACAGCAGGCCCTCATGCTAAATTCTCTTTCTCCCTCTCGCTCTTTCTCTCTCCCCACATTACCATGTTTCTGTCTCTCCCTCTGCCTGCTCTTTCTGACTCTCTTTCTTGCTTGCTCTCCCTCCCCTCTCTCTGTCCTCTTCCTCCTTGCCTCTCTCCTTCACTCTCCGGCTTGATGCCACTGCTGTTTTGAATAATTCAGCAGAAGCCGGTACTCTCCAGGGCCCCATTGTCTGTGCATGGCAGGAAAATGAGAGGGGGTGATAGGGAGAGAGACAGTAAAGGAGAGAGGAAGAAAGTCAGGGCAGTGTGTGTGTGGGGGGGGGGGTGGTGTTCCTGCCTGCCTGCCTGCCTACTCACCTGGCTGTAGTGTAAATCAGTCCTAATGAGGCAGTGGAGGAATACCCGGGCCCAGTGACGGACCGCAGACCCCCTCCACACACACCACTTCTATTACCTCCGGCAGTGTGTGCTTCAGCTATCGACTTGTTGCTAAACTCAATCCCTTGTGTAGTCACCTCTGTGTGAGTTCAATGCCATCCAACTGGAGCAGGTGTATCGGCATGGAGAGCAGTGGTATGTAATGATAGAGCACACATAACCACAAACAATCTATGATACACCAACATCTATAATACAATATAAGAGATTGTAGTCTATTCAACCCATTAAACAATCAATAGCACATAATTTTTCAACCAACACATTTTCTTCCAACTGAGTGCAATTTCTGCCATAGTGGTAAGTTAGTGTTGCCGGTAGTTAGGGCCTATGTGCTCAGTCTCTCTCATCGTGAGGTAAATGAGTGTAAGCATTAGTGTGAGTAGGACAGCAATCGCCATTCCTCCCAAACCACCAACTCCCTTGTTACCACCTGCAAGAGGGAGGGGAAATAACTTGTTTTCTAAATCTTTAGGATTCTCAGGGGGGGACAGAAAAACAGTCCCTCTTCACAAACCCCCCCTGGGTGCTGTGAACGTCACGCAGCACTGATCTCAGACCAGATGACTGCAGTAGCACAAAGCTTCAAACACTACCATACAGGCTCCTCCATTCCCTACTGGTGATTTGTTCCTATAAGGAAATGTGTCAGTAATAGCGACACCTTTATAAATATCGACCAATGAAGACGCTTTGTACTGCCTACATTGTGACTTCAGTCAAATACTGCTCTCTTAGGAGATGACATACTATACCGTCAGACGGAAGGTTTTTAGTCGTAGGAGTAGAAAAAAAGACAACCTTACAATGTCTAGACATCTAAGGAATGATGCAAATGTTGTGAAATGGCTTTCTGTGAGATGTTCTATGAACAAGACAACTGTCAGGCATTTGGGTGTAAAATATGGATACTGTACTAAACACTTGGAGATTTGAGATAATAAACTAAGCAAGATCATTATTTATATCAATAATCACAGTATTATTTCTATCTCCTGGTTTTGGGTGAGAAGCCCACACCACAGCTCTCTCCAGTAAAAAGCAATGATCCTGGTGGATTTGACATGATTACTACTCTTTACAGGGTATATTGATTCCTTTTGTCCCCTGAGACATAACATTTAATAATGCAATAATAAAACATGGTAAACCCTTAGTGGATTGTTCATTGGATGAAACGGGGAGGCATAAGAGGCAGTATATTGAAGGAAGATTTACACATTGAACCAGGTTAGCAAAAGGAAGTAAGGAAATACTTGTAGAACCTGTGCTTTAGGGCATCTTATTTCAATTCAAATAAATTGCATTAGTCACATGCGCCGAATACAACAGGTATTGACAATATTCACCTTACAGTGAAATGCTTTCTTACGAGCCCCTAATAAACACTGCAGTTTATACAAATACTGATAAGAATAAGAAATAAAAGTAACAAGTAATTAAAGAGCAGCAGTAAAATAACAATAGTGAGACTATATACAGGGGGGGGGGTACCAGTACAGAGTCAATGTGCTGGGGCACCGGTTAGTTGAGGTAATATGTACATGTAGGTAGAGTTATTAAAGTGACTATGCATAGATGATAACAACAGAGAGTAGCAGCAGTGTAAGAGAGAGCGGGATAATGCAAATAGTCTGGGTAACCATTTGATTAGGTGTTCAGGAGTCTTATGGCTTGGGGGTAGAAGCTGTCCTAGACTTGGCGCTCCGGTACCGCTTGCCGTGTGGTAGCAGAGTGAACAGTCGATGACTAGAGTGGCTTCGGTGGGTTATTTCAGTTTCTTTGTTTCTATCTGTCCCTCACTGTAGCGCTAGCTTTTCTAGAGAGTTTCCTCTCCCCTCCTCCCTCTAGTTAACAAGTCAACATCAGAAGGTGTGTTTCAGTTTGGTCACATACTGTATCTCACATTAGCAAGCTAATACATCTTACTGTATCCAGGGGACTGATTGGACAGCTGGAGTGATTTTGGTTAGAGAGAGGAGTGAAGAGAATAGAGAATAGGAGAGAAGAGAATAGGAGACAAGAGAATAGGAGACAAGAGAATAGGAGAGAGGGAATAGGAGAGAAGAGAAGAGGAGAGAGAGAATATGATAGAGAATAGGAGAGAGAGAATAGGAGATGAGAGAGAATAGGAGAGAAGAGAAGAGGAGAGAGAGAATATGATAGAGAATAGGAGAGAGAGAATAGGAGAGAGAGAATAGGAGAGAAGAGAATAGGAGAGAAGAGAATAGGAGAGAGAGAATAGGAGAGAGAGAATAGGAGAGAGAGAATAGGAGAGAGAGAATAGGAGAGAAAAGAAAAGAAAAGGAGAGAAGAGAATAGGAGAGAAAAGAAAAGGAGAGAAGAGAATAGGAGAGAATAGAATAGGAGAGAAGAGAATAGGAGAGAGAATAGGAGAGAATAGGAGAGAATAGAATAGGAGAGAATAGAATAGGAGAGAAGAGAATAGGAGAGAGAATAGGAGAAAGAGAATAGGAGACAAGAGAATAGGAGACAAGAGAATAGGAGACAAGAGAATAGGAGAGAGAATAGGAGAGAGAATAGGAGAGAGAATAGGAGAGAGAGAATAGGAGACAAGAGAATAGGAGACAAGAGAATAGGAGACAAGAGAATAGGAGACAAGAGAATAGGAGAGAGAATAGGAGAGAGAGAATAGGAGAGAAGAGAATAGGAGAGAAGAGAATAGGAGAGAATAGGAGAGAATAGGAGAGAGAATAGGAGAGAGAATAGGAGAGAGAGAATAGGAGAGAGAGAATAGGAGACAAGAGAATAGGAGACAAGAGAATAGGAGACAAGAGAATAGGAGAGAGAATAGGAGAGAATAGGAGAGAGAGAATAGGAGAGAAGAGAATAGGAGAGAGAACAGGAGAGAGAGAATAAGAGAGAGAATAGGAGAGAGAGAATAGGAGACAAGAGAATAGGAGACAAGAGAATAGGAGACAAGAGAATAGGAGAGAGAGAATAGGAGAGAAGAGAATAGGAGAGAAGAGAATAGGAGAGAAGAGAATAGGAGACAAGAGAATAGGAGACAAGAGAATAGGAGACAAGAGAATAGGAGACAAGAGAATAGGAGACAAGAGAATAGGAGACAAGAGAATAGGAGAGAAGGGAATTGGAGAGAAGAGAATAGGAGAGAAGAGAATAGGAGAGAGAATAGGAGAGAATAGGAGAGAATAGAATAGGAGAGAAGAGAATAGGAGAGAGAATAGGAGAGAGAGAATAGGAGACAAGAGAATAGGAGACAAGATAATAGGAGACAAGAGAATAGGAGACAAGAGAATAGGAGAGAGAATAGGAGAGAGAATAGGAGACAAGAGAATAGGAGACAAGAGAATAGGAGACAAGAGAATAGGAGACAAGAGAATAGGAGACAAGAGAATAGGAGAGAGAGAATAGGAGAGAAGAGAATAGGAGAGAAGAGAATAGGAGAGAAGAGAATAGGAGAGAAGAGAATAGGAGAGAATAGGAGAGAGAATAGGAGAGAGAATAGGAGAGAATAGGAGAGAGAGAATAGGAGACAAGAGAATAGGAGACAAGAGAATAGGAGACAAGAGAATAGGAGACAAGAGAATAGGAGAGAGAATAGGAGAGAGAATAGGAGAGAATAGGAGAGAGAGAATAGGAGAGAAGAGAATAGGAGAGAGAACAGGAGAGAGAGAATAAGAGAGAGAGAATAGGAGAGAGAGAATAGGAGACAAGAGAATAGGAGACAAGAGAATAGGAGAGAGAGAATAGGAGAGAAGAGAATAGGAGAGAAGAGAATAGGAGAGAAGAGAATAGGAGAGAAGAGAATAGGAGACAAGAGAATAGGAGACAAGAGAATAGGAGACAAGAGAATAGGAGACAAGAGAATAGGAGAGAAGGGAATTGGAGAGAAGAGAATAGGAGAGAAGAGAATAGGAGAGAAAAGAAAAGGAGAAGAGAATAGGAGAGAGAATAGGAGAGAATAGGAGACAAGAGAATAGGAGAGAGGGAATAGGAGAGAAGAGAATAGGAGAGAAGAGAATAGGAGAGAAGAGAATAAGAGAGAAAATAAAAGAAAAGGAGAGAAGAGAGTAGGAGAGAAGAGAATAAGAGAGAAAATAAAAGAAAAGGAGAGAAGAGAAAAGAAAAAGAGAGAAGAGAATAGGAGAGAGAATAGGAGAGAAGAGAATAGGAGAGAATAGGAGAGAGAGAATAGGAGAGAGAGAATAGGAGAGAAGAGAATAGGAGACAAGAGAATAGGAGAGAAGAGAATAGGAGAGAAAAGAAAAGAAGAGAATAGGAGAGAAAAGAAAAGGAGAGAAGAGAATATGAGATAATAGGAGACAAAAGAATATGAGAGAAGAGAATAGGAGAGAGAATAGGAGAGAATAGGAGAGAGAGAATAGGAGAGAATAGGAGAGAAGAGAATAGGAGAGAGAGAATAGGAGAGAGAGAATAGGAGAGAATAGGAGAGAGAGAATAGGAGAGAGAGAATAGGAGACAAGAGAATAGGAGACAAGAGAATAGGAGACTAGAGAATAGGAGACAAGAGAATAGGAGAGAGGGAATAGGAGAGAAGAGAAGAGGAGAGAGAGAATATGATAGAGAATAGGAGAGAGAGAATGGGAGATAAGAGAATAGGAGAAAGAGAATAGGAGAGAGAGAATAGGAGAGAAGAGAAGAGGAGAGAGAGAATAGGAGAGAAGAGAATAGGAGAGAGGAGAATATGATAGAGAATAGGAGAGAGAGAATAGGAGATGAGAGAGAATAGGAGAGAAGAGAATATGAGACAAGAGAATAGGAGACAAGAGAATAGGAGAGAGAATAGGAGAGAAGAGGAGACAAGATAATAGAAGAGAGGAAATAGGAGAGAAGAGAAGAGGAGAGAGAGAATATGATAGAGAATAGGAGAGAGAGAATATGATAGAGAAGAGGAGAGAAGAGAATAGGAGACAAGAGAATAGAAGAGAGGAAATAGGAGAGAAGAGAAGAGGAGGGAGAGAATATGATAGAGAATAGGAGAGAGAGAATATGATAGAGAATAGGAGAGAGAGAATAGGAGAGAGAATAGGAGAGAGAGAATAGGAGAGAGAGAATAGGAGAGAAAATAAAAGAATAGGAGAGAAAATAAAAGAAAAGGAGAGAAGAGAATAGGAGAGAATAGAATAGGAGAGAAGAGAATATGAGAGAGAATAGGAGAGAATAGGAGAGAATAGGAGAGAATAGGAGAGAATAGAATAGGAGACAAGAGAATAGGAGACAAGAGAATAGGATACAAGAGAATAGGAGACAAGACAATAGGAAACAAGAGAATAGGAGATGAGAGAATAGGAGAGAAGAGAATAGGAGAGAAAATAAAAGAAAAGGAGAGAAGAGAATAGGAGAGAAAAGAAAAGGAGAGAAGAGAAAAGGAGAGAAAAGAATAGGAGACAAGAGAATAGGAGACAAGAGAATAGGAGACAAGAGAATAGGAGAAAAGAGAATAGGAGACAAGAGAATAGGAGAGAGAATAGGAGAGAAGAGAATAGGAGAGAAGAGAATAGGAGAGAAGAGAATAGGAGAGAAGAGAATAGGAGAGAAGAGAATAGGAGAGAAGAGAATAGGAGAGAAGAGAATAGGAGAGAAAAGAAAAGAAAAGAAGAGAATAGGAGACAAGAGAATAGGAGACGAGAGAATAGGAGACAAGAGAAGAGGAGAGAAGAGAATAGAGAGAAGAGAATAGAGAGAAGAGAATAGGAGAGAAGAGAATAGGAGAGAAGAGAATAGGAGAGAAGAGAATAGGAGAAAAGAAAAGAAAAGAAGAGAATAGGAGAGAAAAGAAAAGGAGAGAAGAGAATAGGAGAGAGAATAGAGAGAATAGGAGACAAGAGAATAGGAGAGAGAATAGAAGAGAAGAGAATAGGAGAGAAGAGAATAGGAGAGAAAAGAAAAGAAAAGGAGAGAAGAGAATAGAGAGAAATGAAAAGGAGAGAAGAGAATAGAGAGAAGAGAATAGAGAGAAAAGAAAAGAAAAGGAGAGAAGAGAATAGGAGAGAAATGAAAAGGAGAGAAGAGAATAGGAGAGAATAGGAGAGAATAGGAGAGAATAGGAGAGAGAATAGGAGAGAGAATAGAGAGAATAGGAGAGAGAGAATAGGAGACAAGAGAATAGGAGACAAGAGAATAGGAGACAAGAGAATAGGAGACAAGAGAATAGGAGACAAGAGAATAGGAGAGAGAATAGGAGAGAATAGGAGAGAGAGAATAGGAGAGAAGAGAATAGGAGAGAGAACAGGAGAGAGAGAATAAGAGAGAGAGAATAGGAAAGAGAGAATAGGAGACAAGAGAATAGGAGACAAGAGAATAGGAGAGAGAGAATAGAAGAGAATAGGAGAGAAGAGAATAGGAGAGAAGAGAATAGGAGACAAGAGAATAGGAGACAAGAGAATAGGAGACAAGATAATAGGAGACAAGAGAATAGGAGACAAGAGAATAGGAGAGAAGGGAATTGGAGAGAAGAGAATAGGAGAGAAAAGAAAAGAAGAGAATAGGAGAGAAAAGAAAAGGAGAGAAGAGAATAGGAGAGAGAATAGGAGAGAATAGGAGACAAGAGAATAGGAGAGAGGGAATAGGAGAGAAGAGAATAGGAGAGAAGAGAATAAGAGAGAAAATAAAAGAAAAGGAGAGAAGAGAATAGGAGAGAAAGGAAAAAGAGAGAAGAGAATAGGAGAGAGAATAGGAGAGAGAATAGGAGAGAAGGGAATAGGAGAGAATAGGAGAGAGAGAATAGGAGAGAGAGAATAGGAGAGAAGAGAATAGGAGACAAGAGAATAGGAGAGAAGAGAATAGGAGAGAAAAGAAAAGAAAAGAAGAGAATAGGAGAGAAAAGAAAAGGAGAGAAGAGAATAGGAGATAATAGGAGACAAAAGAATATGAGAGAAAAGAATAGGAGAGAATAGGAGAGAGAGAATATGAGAGAATAGGAGAGAAGAGAATAGGAGAGAGAGAATAGGAGAGAGAATAGGAGAGAAGAGAATAGGAGAGAATAGGAGAGAGAGAATAGGAGAGCGAGAATAGGAGAGAGAGAATAGGAGAGAAGAGAATAGGAGACAAGAGAATAGGAGAGAAGAGAATAGGAGAGAAAAGAAAAGAAAAGAAGAGAATAGGAGAGAAAAGAAAAGGAGAGAAGAGAATAGGAGATAATAGGAGACAAAAGAATATGAGAGAAAAGAATAGGAGAGAATAGGAGAGAGAGAATAGGAGAGAATAGGAGAGAAGAGAATAGGAGAGAGAGAATAGGAGAGAGAGAATAGGAGAGAAGAGAATATGAGAGAGAATAGGAGAGAATAGGAGAGAATAGGAGACAATAGAATAGGAGACAAGAGAATAGGAGACAAGAGAATAGGATACAAGAGAATAGGAGACAAGACAATAGGAAACAAGAGAATAGGAGACAAGAGAATAGGAGAGAGAATAGGAGAGAAGAGAATAGGAGAGAAAAGAAAAGAAAAGGAGAGAAGAGAATAGGAGAGAAATGAAAAGGAGAGAAGAGAATAGGAGAGAAATAGGAGAGAATAGGAGAGAGAATAGGAGAGAGAATAGAGAGAATAGGGAGAGAGAGAATAGGAGACAAGAGAATAGAGACAAGAGAATAGAGACAAGAGAATAGGAGACAAGAGAATAGGAGACAAGAGAATAGGAGAGAGAATAGAGAGAATAGGAGAGAGAGAATAGAGAGAGAAGAGAATAGGAGAGAGAACAGGAGAGAGAGAGAATAAGAGAGAGAGAATAGGAAAGAGAGAATAGGAGACAAGAGAATAGGAGACAAGAGAATAGGAGAGAAGAGAATAGAAGAGAATAGAGAGAAGAGAATAGGAGAGAAGAGAATAGGAGACAAGAGAATAGGAGAGAAGAGAATAGGAGACAAGAGAATAGGAGACAAGAGAATAGGAGACAAGAGAATAGGAGAGAAGGGAATTGGAGAAAGAGAATAGAGAGAAAAGAAAAGAAGAGAATAGGAGAGAAAAGAAAAAGAGAGAAGAGAATAGGAGAGAGAATAGCAGAATAGAGACAAGAGAATAGGAGAGAGGGAATTGGAGAGAAGAGAATAGAGAATAGAGAGAAGAGAATAAGAGAGAAATAAAAGAAAAGGAGAGAAGAGAATAGAGAGAAAAAGAAAATGAGAGAGAAGAGAATAGGAGAGAGAATAGAGAGAATAGAGAATAGAGAGAGGAATAGACAGAGAAATAGAGAGAGAGAGAATAGGGAGAGAGAGAATAGGAGAGAAGAGAATAGAGACAAGAGAATAGGAGAGAAGAGAATAGGAGAGAAAAGAAAGAAAAGAAGAGAATAGGAGAGAAAAGAAAAGGAGAGAAGAGAATAGAGATAATAGAGACAAAAGAATATGAGAGAAAGAATAGGAGAGAATAGGAGAAGAGAATATAGAGAGAAAGAGAATAGGAGAGAGAGAATAGGAGAGAGAGAATATGAGAGAATAGGAGAGAAGAGAATAGAATAGGAGAGAGAGAATAGGATACAAGAGAGAGAATAGGAGAGAAGAGAATAGGAGAGAGAGAATAGGAGAGAAGAGAATAGGAGAGAAAGAAAAGAGAAGAAGGAGAATAGGGAGAGAAGAGAATAGGAGAGAAGAATAGAGAGAATAGAATAGAGAGAAAAG
>NC_060176.1:55405714-55525719 GCF_021184085.1 Oncorhynchus gorbuscha
AGAATAGGAGAGAATAGAATAGAGAGAGAATAGGAGAGAATAGGAGAGAAGAGAATAGGAGAGAGAGAATAGGAATAGGAGAGAGAATAGAGAGAATAGGAGAAGAGAATAGGAGAGAGAGAATATGAGAGAGAATAGGAGAGAAGAATAGGAGAAAGAGAGAATAGGAGACAAGAGAATAGGAGACAAGAGAATAGGAGACAAGAGAATAGGATACAAGAGAATAGGAGACAAGACAATAGGAAACAAGAGAATAGGAGACAAGAGAATAGGAGAGAGAATAGGAGAGAAGAGAATAGGAGAGAAGAGAATAGGAGAGAAGAGAATAGGAGAGAGAGAATAGGAGAGAAGAGAATAGGAGAGAGAGAATAGGAGAGAATAGAATAGGAGAGAAAAGAAAAGAAAAGGAGAGAAGAGAATAGGAGAGAAAAGAAAAGGAGAGAAGAGAAAGGAGACAAGAGAATAGGAGACAAGAGAATAGGAGACAAGAGAATAGGAGAAAAGAGAATAGGAGACAAGAGAATAGAGACAAGAGAATAGGAGACAAGAGAATAGGAGAGAAGAGAATAGGAGAGAAGAGAATAGGAGAGAATAGGAGAGAGAGAATAGGAGAGAGAGAATAGGAGAGAAGAGAATAGGAGACAAGAGAATAGGAGAGAAGAGAATAGGAGAGAAAAGAAAAGAAAAGAAGAGAATAGGAGAGAAAAGAAAAGGAGAGAAGAGAATAGGAGATAATAGGAGACAAAAGAATATGAGAGAAAAGAATAGGAGAGAATAGGAGAGAGAGAATAGGAGAGAATAGGAGAGAAGAGAATAGGAGAGAGAGAATAGGAGAGAGAGAATAGGAGAGAAGAGAATATGAGAGAGAATAGGAGAGAATAGGAGACAATAGAATAGGAGACAAGAGAATAGGAGACAAGAGAATAGGATACAAGAGAATAGGAGACAAGACAATAGGAAACAAGAGAATAGGAGACAAGAGAATAGGAGAGAGAATAGGAGAGAAGAGAATAGGAGAGAAGAGAATAGAAGAGAATAGGAGAGAGAGAATAGGAGAGAAGAGAATAGAGAGAGAGAATAGGAGAGAATAGAATAGAGAGAGAAAGAAAAGAAAAGGAGAGAAGAGAATAGGAGACAAAGAATAGGAGAGATAATAGGAGACAAGAGAATAGGAGACAAGAGAATAGGAGACAAGAGAATAGGAGAAAAGAGAATAGGAGACAAGAGAATAGGAGACAAGAGAAAGGAGAGAGAATAGAGAGAAGAGAATAGGAGAGAAGAGAATAGGAGAGAAGAGAATAGGAGAGAGAGAATAGGAGAGAAGAGAATAGGAGAGAAGAGAATAGGAGAGAAGAGAATAGGAGAGAAGAGAATAGGAGAGAAAAGAAAAGAAAAGAAGAGAATAGGAGACAAGAGAATAGGAGACGAGAGAATAGGAGAAAAGAGAATAGGAGACAAGAGAATAGGAGACAAGAGAATAGGAGAGAGAATAGGAGAGAAGAGAATAGGAGAGAAGAGAAAAGGAGAGAAAAGAATAGGAGACAAGAGAATAGGAGACAAGAGAATAGGAGACAAGAGAATAGGAGAAAAGAGAATAGGAGACAAGAGAATAGGAGACAAGAGAATAGGAGAGAGAATAGGAGAGAAGAGAATAGGAGAGAAGAGAATAGGAGAGAAGAGAATAGGAGAGAGAGAATAGGAGAGAAGAGAATAGGAGAGAAGAGAATAGGAGAGAAGAGAATAGGAGAGAAGAGAATAGGAGAGAAAAGAAAAGAAAAGAAGAGAATAGGAGACAAGAGAATAGGAGACAAGAGAATAGGAGACAAGAGAATAGGAGAGAAGAGAATAGGAGAGAAGAGAATAGGAGAGAAGAGAATAGGAGAGAAGAGAATAGGAGAGAAGAGAATAGGAGAGAAAAGAAAAGAAAAGAAGAGAATAGGAGAGAAAAGAAAAGGAGAGAAGAGAATAGGAGAGAGAATAGGAGAGAATAGGAGACAAGAGAATAGGAGAGAGGGAATAGGAGAGAAGAGAATAGGAGAGAAGAGAATAGGAGAGAAAAGAAAAGAAAAGGAGAGAAGAGAATAGGAGAGAAATGAAAAGGAGAGAAGAGAATAGGAGAGAGAATATGAGAGAAGAGAATATGAGAGAATAGGAGAGAGAGAATAGGAGAGAAGAGAATAGGAGACAAGAGAATAGGAGAGAAGAGGATAGGGAGAGAAAAGAAAAGAAAAGAAAAGAAGAGAATAGGAGAGAAAAGAAAAGGAGAGAAGAGAATAGGAGAGAGGGAATATGAGAGAAGAGAAGAGGAGAGAGAGAATATGATAGAGAATAGGAGAGAGAGAATAGGAGAGAAGAGAATAGGAGAGAGAGAGAATAGGAGAGAAGAGAATAGGAGAGAAAAGAAAAGAAAATGAGAGAAGAGAAGAGAATAGGAGAGAAAAGAATAGGAGAGAGAATAGGAGAGAAGAGAATAGGAGAGAAGAGAATAGGAGAGAAGAGAATAGGAGAGAAAGAGAAAGAGAATAGGAGAGAGAAGAGAGAGAGAATAGGAGAGAAGAGAATAGGAGAGAAGAGAATAGGAGAGAAGAGAATAGGAGAGAGAGAATAGCAGAGAGAGAATAGGAGAGAAGAGAATAGGAGAGAAAAGAAAATGGGAGAGAGAATAGGAGAGAATAGGAGAGAGAAAATAGAAGAGAATAGGAGAGAGAGAATAGGAGAGAGAGACTAGGATAAAGAGAATAGGAAAGAGAGAATAGGAAAGAGAGAATATGAGAGAAGAGAATAGGAGAGAAGAGAATAGAAGAGAAGATAATAGGGGAGAAAAGAAAGGAGAGAAGAGAATAGGAGAGAAAAGGAGAGAGAGAATAGGAGAGAAGATAATAGGAGAGAAAAGAAAAGAAAAGGAGATAAGAGAATAGGAGAGAAAAGAAAAGGAAAGAAGAGAATAGGAGAGAGAGAATAGAAGAGAATAGGAGAGAGAGAATAGAAGAGAATAGGAGAGAGAGAATAGGAGAGAGAGAATAGGAAAGAGAGAATAGGAGAGAAGAGAATAGGAGAGAAGAGAATAGGAGAGAAGAGAATAGGAGAGAAGATAATAGGAGAGACAATAAAAGGAGAGAAGAGAATGGGAGAGAATAGGAGAGAGAGAATAGGAGAGAAGAGAATAGGAGAGAAGAGAATAGGAGAGAAAAGAAAAGAAAAGAAGAGAATAGGAGAGAAAAGAAAAGGAGAGAAGAGAATAGGAGAGAGAATAGAAGAGAATAGGAGAAAGAGAATAGAAGAGAATAGGAAAGAGAAAATAGGATAAAGAGAATAGGAAAGAGAGAATAGGAGAGAATAGAATAGGAGAGAAGAGAATAGGAGAGAAGAGAATAGGAGAGAAGAAAATAGGAGAGAAGAGAATAGGAGAGAATATAATAGGAGAGAAAAGAAAAGGAGAGAATAGAATAGGAGAGAAAAGAAAAGGAGAGAAGAGAAGAGAAAATGAGTAGAGAAAGGAGAGAAGAGAATAGGAGAGAGAATAGAAGAGAATAGGAGAGAGTGAATAAGAGAGGGAGAATAGGAGAGAATAGAATAGGAGAGAAGATAATAGGAGAGTGAGAATATGAGAGAAGAGCATAGGAGAGAAGAGAATAGGGGAGAGGGAATAGGAGAAAATAGAATAGGAGGGAGAGAATATGATAGAGAATAGGAGAGAGAGAATAGGAGATGAGAGAGAATAGGAGAGAAGAGAAGAGGAGAGAGAGAATATGATAGAGAATAGGAGAGAAGAGAATAGGAGAGAGAGAATATGATAGAGAATAGGAGAGAGAGAATAGGAGAGAGAGAATAGGAGAGAAGAGAATAGGAGAGAGAGAATAGGAGAGAGAGAATAGGAGAGAAAAGAAAAGAAAAGGAGAGAAGAGAATATGAGAGAGAGAATAGGAGAGAGAGAATAGAAGGGAGAGAATTGGAGAGAGAGAATAGGAGAGAGAGAATAGGAAAGAGAGAATAAGAAAGAGAGAATATGAGAAAATAGAATAGGAGAGAGAGAATAGGAGAGAGAATAGGAGAGAGAGAATAGGAGAGAGAATAGGAGAGAAGATAATAGAAGAGATATGGAATAGGAGAGATGGAATAGGAGAGATAATAGGAGAGAGAGAATAGCAGAGAGAGAATAGGAGAGAGAGAATAGGAGAGAAGATAATTGGAGAGAAGAGAATAGAGATGGAATAGAGAGAGAATAGGAGAGAGAGAATAGGAGAGAGAGAATAGCAGAGAGAGAATAGCAGAGAGAGAATAGGAGAGAAGAGAAGAGAGAGAGATTGGAGAGAAGAGAGAATAGGAGAGAGAGAATTGGAGAGAAGAGAGAATAGGAGAGAGAATATGAGAGAGATAAAGGGGTGAAGTATGAGTCCTTTGCCAGTAATTCTGTCCAGAAGCAGACTGTTCACCATTTACATTCTTTGAAAACAAAGCCATAAACGGAGATTAATTAGCTCCACATGTTGATAAACCCCCCCACCTCATTTTTGTCACAGGGGTCCCCTATTGCAAACTGGCCCTGCCAAGAACATAGACTGGAGTAATAGAGAATACCCATAGAACATTTCATTCTTTGGTAAAATCATGAGAAATGTTGGGAATTTTAACAGGTGGGATTTTGTTTAAACCTTTCTGTTTATGAGTTATTTTGTTGGCGTGTGTCCAACAGATTGATGATATGCTCCATGGAAATTATAGAGATCAGTATTCTGCTGCTGCCGGCCATTACAGATGCTATCTGTGTGGTCAAACAGCCTGACCTCAGAGCCATACAAAACATACTTGAGTTTGTATTTCTGAAAAGAAAGACATAGTCAAAGAAAGAGAATGTCTCAACATCTGCCTTGCAGCTGAGAGGATTTTGGAGAGAGAGCGAGACAGCAGGAGAGAAAGGAATTAAACATAAATGGGGGAAGGGGGGGGGGCCTCGGGGAAGGGTGGGAGAACAGAGAGAGAGGAGCCAAAATGGCAGGAGTGGAACAAAATGGCAGGGGTGAGGGAACACTAATGCATTTACTTGCTGAAGTCAGACAGGTTTAATACCCCATGCCGTTCACATCTGCCCTCCTGTGCCCTGCCCCTATTGGTTTAGTTTGGCGATTAGGCCTTGTCTTGGTGCACCCACAGCTGCAGAGAGGTCAGTAGTGGTCGTGTTTTGGCTTGTTACCTTGAAACTCACAGCACTGAAGTACCCCTTCCCTTCTTTCCCCTTGGCTGGCTGGCTGTGTGGCTGGCTGTGTGGCTGGCTGTGTGGCTGGCTGTGTGGCTGGCTGTGTGGCTGGCTGTGTGGGGGGGCCCAGCTGTCACTCCTACAGGGCCTGACAGTAATCAGGAGAAGTGAGTGCTGAGGACGTGTCAACAGTAACAAACCCTGCGCTTCGTTTAGGCCAGATTAAGCAGATTGCTCATTGCCAGTGACATAATTTAGATGAATGGTGGGTGTAATCCATCAGACGGGTGTGTGGGGGGGAGAGGAGACAGAGGGGGGCCCAGGGAGTACAACCCTCTCAGTGCCTAGCTGCTAGTAGAGATCCCATTACCCTACACCTGTTAACAACACCAGTCCTGCAGTGTAAACAGTAAAGTGATCTCTTTATCGGAGAGTGGGAACAGGACAGGAGAGGAAGGAAAAGAGAGAGAGGGAAAGATGGGAGGGAATAGTGAGGAAAAGAGGTGTTTTCTTCTGATTTGGGTGTTGGAGGGACTTGCACCTCTGGACATGATGGATGAGCTTGGGCTCTGGAGAGACAGGTCATGGACAGACGCTGCCGCAACGAAACATGCGCCTGACACTGGGGCAACAGGGACATCTAGTGGCCAGGAGCCAGGTGCATACAAGACCTATAACATGTTCCACAGGGATGTGCTCTGTGTGAGTAGAGAAGGACAGCGGTAAGACAGAAGCAGATGAATACCTCCATTTCAACTTCAACCTGGTCCTGGATAAATATCACTCTGATAAGTCAATGATTACAGTTACTGTGACTGCTAGAGAGGGCTCTTGACCCCACGATGTAATTCATGGCACACAAAGTATTTTATCTGTTGAAAACCATGTCAACAACCTTAATGCAGTGCGAGACGGAATCAATGTAACAGACTACAATCAATGAGAGGCAGTACTACAGTTCTCCACAACAGCCTTAAGTATATCATAGTGGTACTGTGAAGTAACAGCAGATCTGCCCCAGACACGTGATAGAGATCCGTGTAAATATGCTGCTGGGAGGTATTGTAGAATGTTTCGAGTTTATTTCTCTCCCCCTGGCTGAACCGAGGCCCTTGTGACTGAATACCCAGAGCAATGTGTTAGCACTTACAATTAAGAGGAGCCAAATATGCACTGTGTGATTACTCTAATGGGAGCTTCATCTGCACACACACAGAGCTGTTGGAATTATTCCTGGTTTTGTGGATGCTAGTGGGACTTTTTCTTCAAAGGTACCAAGTCTCAGTTGAAGCATATGATTATATGAACCTGTAGATTCTAGTGTGAAACACAAGATAAAATACTGACTGCCAAGCTAAGGCATTTTGCCTTTAATTGGTAATTGCATTTGTAGAGATTAGCAACTAAATAAAAAAGCCCAAATATGAACTTGTAAATAGTTATACAACCTCACTTTAGTTTTCCATGTGGAATAATCATGTATTCTCCAGTTTAGAACATCTACCTCCTCATAGCCATACAGGAGTATGAAGGTATAGAAGCACATATAATCGGACATTCCTCACATTGCACTCTCCCTATCATCTCCCCTGGCAACAACACACACACCACACTAGGCGTACAAGTAAAAGTTTGGACTGAGTCACCTGACTATTCCCTCTAGACAATGCTAGCTAAAATACTTCATAACGGCTTCATATAATCGTTTTTCCAGAGTCCTCCTCCCTCCCCACTCTGAACATTGTGTCTCTAACGAGTCACGTCCATCTAGCAATTATGATGAAATTAAAGCTATTTTCCATGGCCAGTGTTTGCCTCGGTAATAACCGCGGTGAGATAGGCTTCATTCGTTCAGAATTTTAGTTCAGCTAAATTCCTGTCACATTAGGCAGAGGAGCAAAATCAGTGTCACTCAGATATCCCACTTAATGGTTTGGTGAAGGCCTGGGATTCTTTCTCTTCCATTCGCAATCCTCCTAACCCTAGCTCCCCGCCAATTACGCCTTTTAATCTATATGTAGATAATGGTGTCCAGGACCTCCCTGTTGAAATGGCAGGTGTGAAGAGGTTATTAGCTAACTTTTAATTACTGTCCATCATTCAGCGCCGTGCCTGATAGATTGGGCCTCTCTGCCTGTCCGCTTATCTAGCCTCGCTATGTTGGCTGAACGCAGGGTTAAAGGTGACGGTTTAGAAAGCACCGGGTCGCTGACTTAATATCACCATTTTTACACAGACCTTTGGGGTGGGGAGAAATGAGATGAGGAGGGGGGGGGGGGTGTAAAAGGAAACAAGACAAATTGTGTCGAATGGTATAATGGAGGATATGAGGAGAGAGAGAGATCAGGAAAGGGGGAAGGACAAGAAGGAAGAATGAAGAAAAAAGGGTTGTAGGGAACAGCTCTGGAGCAGCATCTCTAGCCACAGGTGAAGTTATGAGGTAGATTCATTCTATGATCAGTGGTTCAGACATACGCATTTTCTCATTCAAATAATGAATTGCAGATAAAACTAATTTTGGCAAGTTTAAAGTCACATGCAAGGTGCACCATCCATCTATTCATATAGACACTTACACCTGCCCTTCACTGTCAGAGAGAGATCACGCTGTTCTTAGAAATTACTTTTAAATCTCTCGCTCTCTCTCTCTGACCATTTTCCTGTACTGGCCTGGTGTAAAAGCCCTTATTGTACTTCCACAAAAAACCCAACCCCATTCATCCTCCCCAATACTTCTAGTCCGAAAGCCCAGAATAACATGACCACTGAGGCTCAGAGCTCTGTCTGTGTCCATTAGCAATTTAACAAGCTGCAGATTACTTTGGCTAAATTTATGACACAGGAAGGAATTAGATTACCTAGCAATAAGAAAAATAATTAAAAGGAAAAATATATTTTGTTTCGTTGGCCATTTTTATTTCAGGGGTAAGATGTAAAAAGAGTACTCTTGCAGTTAAACTTTTAAAAAGCAGTTTGCTTCTCAATGTTATGGGGTTGGAATGAATCCACACTAAACAAAAATATAAACACAACATACAACAATTTCTATGATTTTATTGAGTTTCAGTTCATATAAGGAAATCAGTCAATTGAAATAAATTCATTAGGCCCTAGTCTATGGATTTGACCTGATGCGGTAGGGGCGCAGACATGGGTGGGCCTGGAATAGCATATGCTCACCCACTGGGGAGCCAAACAGAAGGAGGTTTTCCCCACAAAAGGGCTTTATTACAGACAGAAATCCTCCTCAGGTTCATCAGCTGTCCGGGTGGCTGGTCTCAGACGATCCCGCAGATGAAGAAGCTGGATGTGGAGGTCTGGTGCTGGCGTGGTTACATGTGGTCTGTGGTTCTGAGGCTGGTTGGAAGTACTGCCAAATTCTCTAAAACGATGGCTTATGGTAGAGAAATTAACATTAAATTATCTGGCAACAGCTCTGGTAGACATTCATGCAGTCAGCATGCCAATTGCAAGCTCCCTCAAAACTTGAGACATCTGTGGCATTGTGCTGTGTGACAAAACTGTGGCCTTTTATTTCCCCCTGCACAGGGTGCACCTGTGTAATGATCATGCTGTTTATAAGCTTCTTGATATGCAACACCTGTCAGGTGGAGGGATTATCTTGGCAAAGGAGAAATGGTCACTAACAGGTATGTAAACAAATTTGTGCACAACATTTGAGAGAAATAAGCTTTCTGTGCATATGGACAATGTCTGTGATCTTTTATTTCAGCTCATGAAACATGGGACCAACGCTTACATGTTGCATTTATATTTTTGTTCATTGTAAATGGAATGACATGTTTTATGTTCCCCCAGTTTATAGTCCCCCACTTTTCAAATCAGCTTATATGCTTCATTTACTACATGGTTCATTTTAAAGCTTTCCAGAGCATAACTATTATTTTTTTGGAGAAAAACCTAAACTCAAATCCTGTTCCCAGCAGCAGACTGAAATGTGACATGATTCTGTGTGTTTATTTGAGTGTGTTAGCTAATACAGTATATGTGCTTCATTTGAGAGTGTGGAAGTGTGTGTGTAGACATTTTCCAGTCTCTCAGAGTGACCCATCAATAACACTGGAGCAAGATCATTACTTTTAATGTTGTGCCATGGTATTAAACCCTGTGTATTAAACCATAGACGCTTCATCATAACGTTGTTGAGACTTAGGGTACTCCTGGGTTTTTCAGGTGAGTTACAACCTGTAATGTAAAACATGTTTTGTTAAACAGCCTTGGCACAGAAACAGATACATGGACATGTGTTTATTGGCTGTTTTAGAGCACTGAATAATGCTGCTATTTAGGTTGGTTTTGAGAATGCACCAGGGAGGATTTTATGCCCTTTACCCACACTTTGCCCTCCTTCCCCCTTCCCCTAGAGGTGAATTGGGGGTAAATTTAAAATACTAGGCCAACCCCATTTATCCCCCTTTCCTAGTGCCTGAGGTACATAGATACACACACTCAAAAACACATATGTGCCTATTCAAAACCACAGTGAACAGGGTTTCTTCCTCTCGGTCCAGCATGGAAAAGACTACAGGACAGTCTGGGAATTATAGGTTTCCTGGTTGTCTGATATGTTCACCAAAGTCTTAGATAAACATACAAAAACATACAGCTGATAGACATACTTGCAATCAAGACATTGGCTGAAACATTTTTACAAGCTCCCATTCACAACTGTACACAGCCTCGCACGGCCACCTCACTGATTCAGGGAGAGCCATCACTATTTAGCCCTTGAAATGTCTTCGATCAGATTTACTATTTTAAACTGTGCATGGCCAGGCACTGTCACAATGATTAGAGCGCTGTGGAAATCCATATTTCCCAAGCTTAGTTTCTCTCTCCTCCCTCACCATCTTTTACAGCTTAGAGACTAATTCTGTTTGAAGCGATCTGCTGCTATTCCAGCACACAGTATATCTGGTTATTCCAGGGAACTCCCTGCTTTCGTGTTGAAGAGGAGAGGAGCATACAAAGGACAGAACTAAAAAAAGTAAAAGAATTGGTCAAATCTAAAACATTCTTGCAAGAGGAGTTCATTTAGACCAAGCAAAAAGAAATCTAGCCAATCTACTTTTCCCTTTCTCCCTCCTGTCTCCCCCTTACACCAGATATATACAGCACTGCTCTTCAACTAATTTAATCTTTATAAATTTAGAAAAATGTTTATATACAATGATAGCCTCCAATATGACAGTGAATCCCTAAAAAGTCATGCTTACTGTGCAAAATAAACAAGAAACTCTACTTGATGAATATGCATTTGCATGCTTACATAAATGCCAAACAGTATTGAGAAGTATATCTTGTAAGCCCTTGAGTTACCACTTGATATGGTAATGAATAAAGGTGTGACGTGTAAATTCTTTCCTGGCCTGTTCTGTGAAGGGGTCCTGTGCGTTTTGATTCTGTGTGCTGAGCTCTGTGGTAAATTAAAAGTGACCCATGAAGACCCTGGGCCCGGCCCCGCCGCTCCTACCTATGGAAACCCCTCATCTGGATCACATTGGGCTCAAATGGAAAGCAGAACCCCTTTTCTGATACAGGGAGAGGGGAGGTGGGAGTAGGGGTCTATCGGGAGGGAACAGGGTGGGGGCACTTGTGTTTCTACTCAAGCCTGTCCCTATGTGTATCAAAGTGCAATACAATATCTTGGGCTCTTTCTTTCTCTCTCTCTTTCTCTCTCACACACACACACACACACACTTTCCAGTCAAGTTCTCAGTATGGAGAATGAGAGACATGTGTGTCCTTAAACTCAGTTAACATCTGAAATGGTGTGCAAGTTTCAATGCTTTAGTTACCCGAAGCAAATAAATGACCAAGTAAGAAAATACTACGGAGTGGCTGTGGATCAGACTATTCCTGAACGTTTCTTTCTGACAGCTAAAGGTCCAAGAGGACCTGCGCGTGTGCAGATGTAAGTAGCACAAACGTCTCTGTGGACGTTATGGTATTGGTTACCATTGTACAAATGGTGGCTGCATAGCTTTATCATTAGAGAGAGTCTCTCAGTCTCAGAGAAATGCAGACAGCTGACATTTTGACCATGGTATCCATGGCAACAAGGATGTGAGGAAAAAGTGTGTTCCAGGTGAACTTTTTTTGTGAGCACTCCTGAACTGTTTTTCATTAATCGTCTCACAATGTGTATTTTCACCAGTCAGAAAACTCAAGAGTATGAAATAATCATTATCATCTACATAATTTAATGGTCACAATTATGTGTGTGTGGTTTTGCTATCCTTGTGGGGACCAGAATCCTCACAAGGGATTGTAAAACAAGGAAAATTCAAACAACTGGGGACATTTAGTCAGTCCCCAAAAGGGAAAAGGAAATTTTAGGCCAGTGTGTGTATGGTTGTTTTCCTACCTTATCAGGACCCCAATGTCCTAACAATTAACCCGAATGTCCTGACAACGTAGAACTTTTTTGATGTCCTGAATTTGTTCAAATGCTATTTTAAGCTTAAGGGTTAGGTTTAGGGTTTGGGATCAAGGTTAGGATTTTTGGGGTTAGGGTTAAAGGTTAGGTTTAGGGTTTGGGATCAACATTAGGGTTTTTGGGGTTAGGGTTAAGGGAACATTTTATTTTTAAATGGTCAAACATTTTTACTTCCAAAAAAGTCCTGAAATTTAATGAAAGAAAATCTGCTTGTGAGATCTACTATTATGATTTATTTAGAAGCTGTATTCTTAAGCTATATTCTTCAAGAATCATTGGGTACATTTGTATAGCCATTTAAGGCCATGCGATTGCATATACTATTAGTCTTAAACACCCCAGGTAATGTGATTGAAAATTCTGAGTAAAATAGAGCTTTCTTACATCATAAAAGTGTACAAATTCGCATAAATCCCCAAAGTACATGCAGTGCTGGTTCAGAATGGTATCGCCCAATCATAATATATGACAACACTTCAAAGGGGCAGTCCGCATTTTAAACAAAATGTTTCCCCACCACTGTCTTGGTAAAAAGCTGAGGGATGGGGCTGGAGAAATGTAACCAGTCTCAAAATCATAGACAGCTGTGGCCGCAAGGACTGATCCTCTATGATATCAAAAGTTTAGTCTTAACCATGTTGAGGCTATACAGTGTTTGGATAGCCTTAATATATTGGGGGGTTCTGATGGGGTACATGAGTTGAACTAAGCTCATGAGGCATTTATAAGCTATATTCTTCAAGAATCATTGGGTACATATAGCTCAATTATGTAATTGATTTAAGTCCAAAAATGGATGTAGCAACTGCATATTGCCCCTTGACGTGCCATATATGGAACGTGTGTTCAATATAAAATGACAGTACTCTCATCCTTATCAGCAGTGGTGCAGACCTTGGCCTGTATAGGGACGGATGGGAGGGCATATTGGTCCAGGAGAACAGCATAGTCTTATTTTGGCCTAATACCTAACCTGGCTGACACACCTGATGCCATGAGCTAAACCAAGCACAATCCCACCTTTATCACCAAGCTATTGAACAATCACGAGCAGAAGAATCATCTAAGCAGGCTTAATTTTGAGACAGCAGCAACGCGGTTTTACTTGGGGCGTTACTGCCCCCTGCTGTTAAACCCTAGGAATAAAATATGATAACGCAACATGGAGGGAGGGTGGGGGCGACGTTGAACACAAACTTATTGTAAGGTGCTACTCATATACAGTAATAGTCAACAGTTTGGACAAACTTACTCATTCCAGGGTTTCTATATTTTTGCTATTTTCTACATTGCAGAATAACTGTGAAGACATCAAAACGATGAAATAACACATATGGAATCATGTAATAACCCAAAAAGTGTTAAACACATCAAAATATATTTTATATTTGAGATTCTTCAAAGTAGACACCCTTTACCTTGACAACTTTGCACACACTCATGGCACTCTCAACCAGCTTCATGAGGTAGTCACCTGGAACGCATTTCAATTAACAGGCGTGCCTTGTTAAAAGTTCATTTGTGGAATTTGTGGATTTTTTTCCCTTTGTAATGCATTTGAGCCAATCAGTTGTGTTGTGACAAGGTAGGGGTGGTATACAGAAGATGGTCCTATTTGGTAAAAGACCAAGTCCATATTATGGCAAGATCAGCTCAAATAAGCAAAGAGAAACGACAGTCCATCATTACTTTAAGACATGGAGGTCAGACAATATGGAACATTCCAAGAACTTTGAAAGTTCCTTAAAGTACAGTCGCAAAAACACAAAAACACTATGAAGCACTATGATGAAACTGGCTCTCATGAGGACCGCCACAGGAAAGGAAGATCCAGAGTTACATTACCGTTCAAAAGTTTGGGGTCACTTAGAAATGTCCTCGTTTTTAAAGAAAAGGATGTTTTTTGTCCATTAAAATTACATCAAATTTATCAGAAATACAGTGTAGACATTGTTAATGTTGTAAATGACTATTGCAGCTGGAAATAGCAGATTTTTTTATGGAATATCTACATACAGAGGCCCATTATCAGCAACCATCACTCCTGTGTTCCAATGGCACGTTGTGTTAGCTAATCCAAGTTTATTATTTTAAAAGGCTAATTGATCGTTTAAAAACCCTTATGCAATTATGTTAGCACAGCTGAAAATTGTTGTCCTGATTAAAGAAGCAATAAAACTGGCCTTCTTTAGACTAGTTGAGTATCTGGAGCATCAGCATTGGTGGGTTTGATTACAGGCTCAAAACAAAGAACTTTCGTCTGAAACTCGTCATTCTATTCTTGTTCTGAGAAATGAAGGCTACACCATCAACTTTTCAGAGACTGCGTGAATCATGTCTTCATGGTCGAATTGCTGCAAAGAAACCACTACCAATAATAAGAAGAGACATGCTTGGGCCAAGAAACACGAGCAATGGACATTAGACCACTGGAAATCTGTCCTTTGGTCTGATGAGTCCAAATTTGAGATTTTTGGTTCCAACCACTGTCTTTGTGAGACGCAGAGTAGGTAAACAGATGATCTCCACATGTGGTTCTCACAGTGAAGCATGGAGGAGGAGGTGTGATGGTGCTTTGCTGGTGACACGGTCAGTGATTTATTCAAGGCACACTTAACCAGCATGGCTACCACAGCATTCTGCAGCAATACGCCATCCTATCTGGTTTGTGCTCATTTGTTTTCCAACAGGACAATGATCGAACACACCTCCAGGCTGTGTAATGGCTATTTGACCAAAAAGGAGAGTGATGGAGTGCTGCATCAGATGACCTGGCCTCCACAATCACCCGACCTTGACCCAATTGAGATGGTTTGAGATGAGTTGGACCGCAGAGTTAAGGTAAAGCTGCCAAGTGCTCAGCATTTTTTTTTTTTTATTCCAGCCCCCTTCCCCAAAGGAGGCCTTTTTGCCTTTGGTAGGCCCTCATTGTAAATTATAATTTATTCTTAACTGACTTGCCTAGTTAAATAAAAAGGTTAAATTAATTGTTAAAAATGTGCAAACTCCATCAAGACTGTTGGAAAATATTCAGGTGAAGCTGTTTGAGAGAATACCAAGAGTGTGCAAAGCTGTCAAGGCAAAGGGTGGCTACTTTGAAGAATCGAAAATAGAAATATATTTAGACTTGTTTAACACTTTCAGTTACTACATGATTACATGTGTTATTTCATAGTTTTGATGTCTTCACTGATTCTACAATATAGAAAATAGTAAAAATAAATGAAAACCCTTGAATGAGGTGTCCAAACTTTTGACTGGTACTGTACATATTCCTTGATTTACTTATACTATAAGTAATTCAACCAGATGTCACACTGATAGCAACTTTATACTATTACCCAATTCATAGGACACAAGATAATATTTAATTTCACAGGACAATTAATTTATTGTGGACATTTTGACCATTAAAAGATCTTAGAAATATTATACTTATGTTAACATTTGGACAATCCGATGTCTTGAAAGTATGCTTTCTTGAATTGATAAGAGAAATATTTCCTCCAATTCAAACATTGGACAGGAAATTGTTGTTGAAGTGCTCTCCGCAGTTTGAGGAGGTTTGTTAAGCACAGGTGTTTTCAGCATTGTGAATATTAAGGGCTCTGCATGTGTCAAATACACTGTGGTAGTAATCACACGCCGCTATGATTACTGCAATTAAGAGACCAAAGACATCGCCCCAGTCACCTGTCTGTCACTCTACAGAGGCAGGCTGGGGTGGGGTGGGTGGTATGGGGGAGCAGTGACTGGCTGGCTGAGTGAAAGCTGCCTACTGCAGACAGAAAGAGAGCCTCCATGGGAGCCTTTCACACACTGGAGTACAGAGTGATAACGCAGTATGGTTGAGTGGCAACCTGCTGTTCCCACAGAGCGATAATATACATACAGAAAGATCATTCTTGGACTTAAAATTGGTTCAAGAAACACCAGGCCTGGAATGTTTAGCCGCTTTCTAAAAATAATTACAGTAGCGCTAAAACAAGACAAAGAGGCGCTTTTCAAAATGTCTGACAGTTTATTCCACAGTGAAAAGAACATGGGGAATGTGTTTCATCAATCCAGAATTCAGTAATGGCAGTACATAAAGGACAGAGAAGCCAAGGAAGTAAGACCTCTTCCACACTGGTGGTCACTGATTAGTTAGGTTGGTCATCCTTAACTCCTATGACTGAGCTATTCTGAAAAACTGCTTCATACAGTACAGCTTGATCAATTTGATAGTCAAGCTTTGACAGTTGTTTCGTTATCATAAAATGCAGTCTCATTTTTGGGCTAAATCACTTGTAAATAGGGGATGAGGACAACATTGCTATGCCATAATGTTACTCAGCAGAAAACTGATAGATAAACATACTCATTAACACTCAGACAAAATCATCTCGTCATGCACACAGTTTGAGCATAAATGTACACACATGCAGGCACACACACACACACACATGCTCACACATGCACACGGACACACACACACGTGAGGTGATGGTTTGTTGAACCAAAACCTCAACTCTGAGCACATGATTTTAGCTTGTTTGTTAGATAATTAGTGGGTTAGTTAGATAATTAGTGGGTTAGTTAGATAATTAGTGGGTTAGTTAGATAATTAGTGGGTTGGTTAGTTAGATAATTAGTTAGTTAGTTAGTTAGATAATTAGTGGGTTAGTTAGTTAGATAATTAGTAGGTTAGTTAGTTAGATAATTAGTTAGATTGTGGGGAGCTATCATGTCTCAAAAGAGCGATTCCATGCCAGCTGAAAATATTTTTTATATCTCAGATTGTTCTGGCAATTCTCACAGAAACTTCATTGGGAGATGGATGTTTGACTGGATGGTTTTTACATTTGTATCATTAGTTTGTTGCTGTTAAATCATGAAAGTAGCTTTTTTAGACCCTTTTAAAGACCCCTTGAACAGTACATGACAGACATCTTGGTGTCATTCTTCTTCTTATAGTGTACTGTAAAATATGTATGTCTTGGTTCTGAAATAAAACCTTTCACAACTATTAATAAGAATCTCAAAACTACCTTTTTAGAATTTGTTTCATTTTAAGACATTGTTTGGAAGCATATACTTTACAACAGGAATCATCAACTAGATTCAGCTGTGGGCTGATTTTACTTGAGCCGATGGTCGGAACATAATTACAAATCATTTGTAGACTGAAATTACCGTAAGAAACCTAAACGGATATAATATGACAAACAAATCATTTCAAACCTTGCTTAAATTTGTATATGATTACCTGTCTCTCGTGTGGGAATACATTTCCTAAATTAAAACTCACTTGGAGATGATTTCCTAGTGTTTTGCAGTATTTTATGTCCAACAATGAAAATTCCAATAAACAAAAAGTTGGGGGGCCAAATAAAACCACCAGTGAGACTAATTCGGCGCATGGGCCACCAGTTGGGGAACCTTGCTCTACAAGTAAATCAAATTTCCAGAGTGGGCTCTCCGCTAATTCTGAAGGTATGATCAATTTGAGCATCACCAAAACAGTGAATGGACAAAATATTTCAAAGGGAACTCTGCCGGTGACAAGGAGGACTGGAATTGGTTAGTGACCTAAATATCTATGTATAAAAACGGGTCATATCATTAAAAGTATGATAGAGCCCACTCTGGAAATTCGACATGGTTTGAAGAGTATATTGTTACAATGTCTAAAAATAAGCCAGACTCCAGCTACCCAAGTCATAGACTGTTCTCTCTGCTAACGCGCGCCAAGTCTGGGACCAAAAGGCTCCTGAACAGCTCCTACCCCTAAGCCATAAGACTGCTGAACAGTTAATAAAATGTCAACCCTGACTATTTGCATTGAGCCCCTTTTTATTTGTACTGACTCTCTTGCACCGGCACTATGCAGACTCACTGGACTCCACCCACACACATTGACGTCACACTCACACTATCACATACGCTGCTGCTACTCTGTTTATTATCCATCCTGATTGTCTAGTCAGGTTTAACCCCTACCTATAGTTGAAGTCGGAAGTCAAATTAGGTTGGAGTCATTAACTCGTTTTTCAACCACTCCACAAATTTCTTGTCAACAAACTAGAATTTTGGCAAGTCAGTTAGGACATCTACTTTGTGAATGACAAGTCATTTTTTCCAACAATTGTTAACAGATTATTTCACTGTATAACAATTCCAGTGGGTCAGAAGTTTACATACACTAAGTTGACTTTGCCTTTAAACAGCTTGGAAAATTCCAGAAAATGATGTCATGGCTTTAGAAGCTTCTGATAGGCTAAATGACATCATTTGAGTCAATTGGAGGTGTACCTGTGGATGTATTTCAAGGCCTACCTTCAAACTCTGTGCCTCTTTGCTTGACGACATGGGAAAAATCTAAAGAAATCAGCCAAGACCTCAGGAAAAAAATGTGTAGACCTCCACAAGTCTGGTTCATCCTTGGTAGCAATTTCCAAATGCCTGAAGGTACTGCGCTCATCTGTACAAACAATAGTACGCAAGTATAAATACCATGGGACCACGTAGCTGTCATATCCGCTCAGGAAGGAGATGCGTTCTGTCTCCTAGAGATGAATGTAATTTGGTGCAAAAAGTGCAAATCAATTCCAGAACAGCAGCAAAGGACATTGTGAAGATACTGGAGGAAACGGGTACAAAAGTATCTATATCCACAGTAAAAGGAGTCCTATATCAACATAACCTGAAAGGCTGCTCAGCAAGGAAGAAGCAACTGCTCCAAAACCGCCAGAAAAAAGCCAGACTACGGTTTGCAACTGCACATGGGGACAAAGATCGTACTTTTTGTCCTCTGGTCTGATGAATCAAAAATGGAACTGTTCAGCCATAATGTCCATCGTAATGTTTGGAGGAAAAAGGGGGAGGCTTGCAAGCCGAAGAACACAGTCTCAACCGTGAAGCACGGAGGTGGCAGCATCATATTGTGGGGTGCTTTGCTGCAGTAGGGACTGGTGCACTTCACAAAAAAAGATGGCTTAATTAAGGACAACAAAGTCGAGGTATTGGAGTGGCCATCACAAAGCCCTGACCTCAATCCTATAGAAAATTTGTGGGCAGAACTGAAAAAGCGTGTGCGAGCAAGGAGGCCTACAAACCTGACTCAGTTACAACAGCTCTGTCAGGAGGAATGGGCCACAATTCACCCAACTTATTGTGGGAAGCTTGTGGAAGGCAACCCAAGTGAAACAATTTAAAGGCAATGCTACCAAATACTAATTGAGTGCATGTAAACTTCTGACCCACTGGGAATGTGATGAAAGAAATAAAAGATTAAATAAATTCTCATTCTCTCGACTATTATTCTGACATTTCAGATTCTTAAAATAAAGTGGTGATCCTAACTGACCTAAGACAGGGAATTGTTACTAGGATTAAATGTCAGCAATTGTGAAAAACTGAGTTTAAATGTATTTGGCTAAGGTGTATGTAAACTTCCGACTTCAACTGTACATGTACATATTGCCTCAATTTCCTCGTATCCCTGCAAATTGACTCGGTACCAGTACTCCTTGTATATAGTTTTGTTATTTTGTTTGACCATTTCCTTTTTATGTTTCTTACTTAAAATGGCTACTTTCATCATGATTCTCTCAAACAGTTTGATAGAAATAAAAGCATTTCAAACATCCTTCCTCCCAATGAAGTTTCTATGTGAGAATTGAAAGAACAATCTGATAACAAAAATATTTTCTGCTCCCACTGGCGTGGAATCACCCAATAGTTAGTGTTCTCACTCCATTTCAGGAGGTTAGTAAAATGTCATATGATCAATGACACAAGGATGTCCATCCTCATGATGACTCAGGAAGTAAAGACAATATACTGCATGGCCTACTAGATGCTGTTTGATCTCACCAAGGGGCAGGGTGGAGTGGGTGACAGGATTAAGAGTCACATATGAAAAAAATACTATAGTATACTATGCTCTAAATACTGTAGTATTACTATATTTATATACTATCGTATTCAGTGTAGTGTTTTATGGAAGTATATTATAGTTTTCAATGTAGTGTTTTTGCGGACATGACTAATATACTATAGTATTCACTGTAGTTTTTGCATAAGTATACTATAGGTTTCACTGTAGTGTTTTTGCAGACTTTACTGTAGTGTTTTTGTGGACAACTCTAGTATACTGTAGTAAAGCTTACTACAGTATAAATACTGAAAATATTACTATAGTAAAAACTATAGCATATACTATAGTAATTACTGTAGTTTTTACAGATATTGCTCTAGTATTTACTATGAGGTTTTTTGTAGTATTTGTTTGTACTTTTTACCCCTTTTTCTCCAATTTCGTGACATCCAATTGGTACTTACAATCTTGACCCATCTTTGCAAACTCATGTTTGGACTCGGGAGAGGCTCATAGAAATGGAGGATTTCTCCTTGAGGAAACCTGCTGGGCAAAAATAGCAAATGTTCCATAACCTGTAGGTAGGTAGGTAGGTAGGTAGGTAGGTAGGTAGGTAGGTAGGTAGGTAGGTAGGTAGGTAGGTAGGTAGGTAGGTAGGTAGGTAGGTAGGTAGGTAGGTAGGTAGGTAGAACTGGAGTCTGATCAGATATTTCAGAGCATCTGTTCTTTTTTTATTATCTGTAGGGAAGACAATATTTGCTCTATACGTGGCATGTAGGCATCTCACTCATAGTTAGCACAAACTGAGATATGGGGCAATGAAGAAAAGCACAAAATGTTCATACTTGAGTAAAACTAAAGATACCTTAAAAGAAATGACAAGTAAAAATGAAAGTCACCTAGTAAAATACTACGAGTAAAAGTCTAAAAGTATTTGTTTTTAAATGTACTTTATCAAAAGTAAAATATTGTAAAATTCCAGACGGCACAATTTTGTTTTTGTTTTATTTACAGATCGCCAGGGTCCTTCTGTAGCTCAGTTGGTAGAGCATTGCGCTTGTAACGCCAGAGTAGTGGGTTCGTTCCCCGGGACCACCCATACGTAGAATGTATGCACACATGACTGTAAGTCGCTTTGGATAAAAGCGTCTGCTAAATGGCATTTATTATTATTATTATTATTATTACTATTATTATTATTATTAACCCTCAGACATAATTTACTAATGAAGCATGTGTTTAGTGAGTCCGCCAGATCAGAGACAGTAGGGATGTTCTTTTGATAAGTTTGTGAAATAGACAATTCTCCTGTCCTGCTAAGCATTCAAAATGTAACAAGTACTTTTGGGTGTCAGGGACAATGTAAAGAGTAAAAAGTACATTATTTTCTTTAGGAATGTAGAAGTTGTCAAAAATATAAAGTAAAGTACAGATATCTCAAAAAAAATACTTCACTAGTACTTTCAACTATTTTTACACCACTATGGGAGGGGATGGGAATGTGAAGCATATGCAAATTAAAAATAATCTAGTATAACAATATTTTTATAAAAAACTGTTTGTGGACATTGCGGTAGTATTTACTAGTGTTTTTTGCAGATAATGCTGTATTATTTAATCTAGTATTATACAATACAAATATATAGTAAGAACTACACACGACAGAGGGATATTACAATGTAGAGTGTAGTATTCACCAGTATACTACACAATCCAATAGTAAGCACTATACAGTCAAGAGATACTACAGTGTGTAGTATTGTATTCCACAGTATACTACAAAAGTATATAGTAAGCACTACACGATCAAGGGATACTACAGTGTGCAGGATACTATTCTACATTTTAGACATTTATCAGACAAGTCGCTCTGGATAAAGAGTGATTTACAGGAGCAATTAGGATTAAGTGTTTCGCCTTGTCGACTCAGGGATTCGAACCAGTGTCTTTTCGGTTATTGTATACCGAAATGATATAGTAATTTCTACACATGATCCAGGGATACTACAGAGTGTACTATAGTAAAATGTAGCATTGTTTTATGTGGGAAGATACAGTATGTTAGTAAGAGCAATGAATCAATAGCCAAATTGTTAGGCCTCATATGGGGTGGTTAGTATACCAGTCAGTTAGTAGTAAAGCAGGAAAGGGTTGCTATTTCCTTTGGTTTATCTTAGAAGATAATACACATCAGTGTCTATGCAGACTGCAAACCAAGCACTGAGCTACAACACCTTTTGCAGGTTGGCCACACAATGGACAGAGGGACAAACATTTGTCAGCCATTTGTTAAGATAGAATACTTCAGCTTTAATGAAATACAATTCAGCTTTAATGAAATACAATTCTTTATCATAGTTACTGTACGATTTGTAATATATATATATATATATATATATATATTTAAATCAATCGTCACCCTGAGCAGAAGTGTGTGGTCGACCTAGGTGCACTTTTTCTTTAAATCTATTGTTTGATCCAGCTTTCCATCCCAGATCCTGGAGTCACCCACCATTGTGCTTTAGGGGGCCAAAAGTAACATGTCTCAAGAAACATATCACACTTAAGGTTATAACAGATTGATAAATACATAGTTCTTGTATATGATTTTGGGTGATCTGTGTCTGGCGGAGAAGGGTTTCAGGAAAATGTGAGAGGACTGTCTCAGACTCAGGGCACAAAGCAAAGGGTTAGTGAGTGTGTTAGAAATTACAAGTCCAGCCAACATCATCCATAGTACAGTTGAGTATTAGTAACAATAGGTCTGTTAGCAGACGTTAGTACTGTTAAGTATTAGAGTGTTATTGTTAGTGTATTTATTAAGGAATGACAAGAGAGCTGTTGGCAGTTGGGGGTTTGGTTTCAGTGTAAGAATATTAATGACAGTAACAGCCCCACTCTTAAACACACAATGTACACCCACACACACAGTGGTTTTAACAGACCATTAGGTTAAGGATGGTTTTAACCAGGGAGAGTCAGACAAGGCACTTCTCCAGTGCTTGGGTTTCAGTTTGGTTGATTAGTGAATGTTAGACTGTTAGTCCAGGTTAGTAAACCAGGATTACCCCAGTGTTGGTTAGTTCCTCACGACTTCAGCTAAGGTTACTCAAGAGTTACCAGTACATGCAGCAATCACAAGACAAACCAGGCCTCAGGAAACCATCTAAAAACTAGGGTGGTAAGATTGAGAGATGCCCCCAACCCCCAACACAGCTACACACACTGACAACTCTAACATCCTCAACACTCCTGTAACGTTAAGGTAGACTAATGTTACCAAACCATCCGCACGGGCTTGTCATGGGCATGCTCCCTGCTAGCTTGGTTAGGAGCACATCATTGAAATTAACAGCAAGGCCATCTCAGCAGACTCAATCTTGTTAGTCATGTTAGACATCAGAGAGCGGAGGTGAGTAAGGCGTTAGTGTTGCAGAGAAGAGAAAGGACAGTGCTGACAGCATGAGGAGAAGCAGGCATCAGAGAGAGGTGTTAGTCAACTGCAGTGTCAGTGCTTTGATCAGCTGAACAGTGTGGAAGGGGATCAGAACGTGTTTACAAAGGAGGGGAGAGAAAAGCATCCCTCAGTTAAACAGTATTTCAGGGAAAGAAATGCAAAGCACCAAAGAGTCAGACACACAACACTACAACACCACCCCTTATGAGTCTCTCTTATGGCATGAAATGTGGTCCTGTCCAATAAAGTCCTGAGCAATGTGGCATAAAAGACTACAAGTAGCCCTTTCCTGCAGTCAAATGATCAAATCTCCATCTAAATGGACTCATGGGTGGAATGTTATTTATATCTTTTATCATTAAACATTATTTCAAAAACCCGCAGAAAATTCTGTGTTTCTATGGTTTTGTAATGTTTGTCTTCTTTGATGTATATAAACTGTAATATTGGGATGCAAACTCAAAATTGAATACATTTCAAATGTATTTCTAATATGGTACAGGTATTTCTTTAAAGCCCATAACCATGTGTGTGAGGTTTCATAGTAGATTTGTTTAACTTCTTGGTGACAGGGGGGGCAGTATTGAGTAGCTTGGATGAATAAGGTGCCCAGAGTAAACTGCCTGCTACTCTGGCCCAGATGTTAATATATGCATATTATTAGTAGTATTGGATAGAAAACACTGAGGTTTCTAAAACTGTTTGAATGATGTCTGTGAGTATAACAGAACTCATATGGCAGGCGAAAACCTGAGAAAAATCCAACCAGGAAGTGGGAAACCTATACAGTGTAAATGGGGTCGTAATTACACTTCCTAAGGCTTCCACTAGATGTCAACAGTCTTTAGAACGTTGTTTCAGTCTTCTACTGTGAAGTGGGGGTGAATGAGAGCTGATTGAGACAGTTGTCTGCCAGAGTGCCACAGGCTCCGAGTCACGGTCACGGGAGAGTTAGCTCTCGTTCTATTGCTTTTCTACAGACATAGGAGTTCTCCGGTTGGAACATTTATGATAAAAACATCCTAAAGATTGATTCTATACTTAGTTTGACAAGTTTCTACGGGATGTAATAACTTTTTGTCCACCGTTCGGCTGGACCTGAACGCGGGTTTGGATTTGTTTACCAAACGCGCTAACAAAAGAAGCTATTTGGACATAAATGGACATTATCGAACAAATCAAACATTTATCGTGGAACTGGGATTCCTGGGTGTGCATTCTGATAAAGGTCATCAAAGTGAATATTTATAATGCTATTTCTGACTAATGTTGACTACACAATATGACGGATATATTTTTGGCTGCTTTGTTGTCTGAACGCTGTACTCAGATTATTGCATGGTTTGCTTTTTCCTTAACGTTTAAAAAAAATCTGACACAGCGGTTGCATTAAGGAGAAGTATCTCAAATTCCATGTATAACACTTGTATTTTCATCAACATTTATAATGAGTATTTCTGTAAATAGATGTGGCTCTCTGCACAATCACCACATGTTTTACTACTGAACGTAACGCGCCAATGTAAAATGAGATTTTTTTATATAAATATGCACTTTATCGAACAAAACATACATGTAGTGTGTAACATGAAGTCCTATGAGTGTCATCTGATGAAGCTCAAAGTGATTAATTTTCTCGTGGTTTTTGTGACTCATCTCATTGGCTGAAAAAAATGGCTGTGTTTCTGTGAGTTGGTGGTGACCTAACATAATCGTATGTGGTACTTTCGCTGTAAAGCATTTTTGAAATCCGACACTGTGGCTGGATTAGCGAGAATTCTATCTTTAAAATGGTGTAAAATTTGTATGCTTTGAGGAATTTTAATTGAGATTTTTGTTGTTTTGAATTTGGCGCCCTGCACTGTCACTGGCTGTTGGAGAGGTGGGATGCTACACATCTCCCAGAGAGGTTAAGACAACCAAGAAACACTGACTGATTTTGCTGATTGCAGTAAAAGGTTAAAGGGGAACCAGCAATGTGCCAATGATAATCCCATTTTATGTAGGCTAAGTAAAATATCCAAATAATCACAGCAAGGTGATACACTTCTAACACATATTGATAACTAAAGAAGTGTGGCTGTGCCCCATCAGCAGTGAGTGAATGCCAATGTTGTGCCCCTTTCTCAGTGGGTGAAAGCCATAGGTCCCAGTTCCCGTCCCAGTTCGGTAAGGATGAACCACGTTGACAACTGCAGGGGGAATGACATGACAAGTCACTGAGTTCTGTTTTACACAATACAGTAATATGTGTAGAAAACAAGAGGAAGAGGACAACAGACATTTAGTCTGCACATAAAATGTCACTAATTTTGTCACAAACTTCAAGTAATAAACAAGGAGTCCTCGTGTGTGTGTAATCAGATTTTTGCCAATGGGCTGGATTCTAAGGATTACTACAGTTCCAGGACATGTGTGTTACCTTGGTAATCCGATCTGGCATATGTCACACATTAACTCAACAGCCATGAAAGCAGATTAGACTAATCTGATTTAGTTATGGTTCTGCTTTCAGGTTGCTTTGTTCTCTGCCTTTTTTCTCTGGCAGTATAGGTCGACTGCTCTGTTAAAATGCGGTGGATTTATATACAGTTGAATTCGGAAGGTTACATTCACCTTAGCCAACTACATTTAAACTCAGTTATTCACAATTCCTGACATTTAATCCTAGTAGAAATTCCCTGTTTTAGGTCAATTAGGCACACCACTTTATTTTAAGAATGTGAAATGTAACATATATATATATAATATATATATAATTTATTTCAGCTTTTATTTCTTTCATCACATTCCTAGTGGGTCAGATGTTTACATACCAAATACTAATTGAGTGTAGCATTGCCTTTCAATTGTTTAACTTGGGTCAAGAGTTTTGGGTAGCCTTTCACAAGTCTCCCACAATAAGTTGGGTGAATTTTGGCCCTGTCCTCCTGACAAAGCTGGTGTAACTGAGTCAGGTTTGTAGGCCTCCTTGCTCACACACGCTTGTTCAGTTCTGCCCACAGATTTTCTATAGGATTGAGGTCACGGCTTTCTGATGGCCACACCAATACCTTGACTTTGTTGTCCTTAAGTCATTTTGCTACAACTTTGGATGTATGCTTGGAGTCATTGTCCATTTGGAAGACCCATTTGCAACCAAGCTTAAACTTCCTGACTGTCTTGAGATATTGCTTCAATATATCCACATAATTTTCCATCCACATACTTTTCCTTCCTCATGCAGCCATCTTTTTTGTGAAGTGCACCAGTCCTTCCTGGAGCAAATCACCCCCACAACATGATGCTGCCCCCAACCGTGAAGAACGTGGGTATGGTGTTCTTCAGCTTGCAAGCCGCCCCCTTTTTCCTCCAAACATAATGATGATCATTATGGCAAAACTGTTCCATTTTTGTTTCATCAGACCAGAGGACATTTCTCCAAAAAGTACAATCTTTGTCCCCATGTGCAGTTGCAAACCGTAGTCTGGGTTTTGGAGCAGTGGCTTCTTCCTTGCTGAGCGGTCTTTCAGGTTATGTTGATATAGGACTCATTTTACTGTGGATATACAGTGGGGCAAAAAGTATTGTCAGCCACCAATTGTACAAGTTCTCCCACTTAAAAAGATGAGAGGCCTATAATTTATCATAGGTACACTTCAACTATGACAGACAAAATTAGAAGAAAAATCCAGAAAATCACATTGTAGGATTTTTAATGAATTTATTTTGTTCTTTTGATGCAACTCATCATTCTTTGTCCTCAACACGGCGAGTTGAGTTTTTACCAAAAAGTTATATTTTGGTTTCATCTGACCATATGACATTCTCTCAATCTTCTTCTGGATCATCCAAATGCTCTCTAGCAAACTTCAGACGGGCCTGGACATGTACTGGCTTAAGCAGGGGGGCACGTCTGGCACAGCAGGATTTGAGTCCCTGGCGGCGTAGTGTGTTACTGATGGTAGGCTTTGTTACTTTGGTCCCAGCTCTCTGCAGGTCATTCACTAGGTCCCCCCGTGTGGTTCTGGGATTTTTGCTCACCGTCATTATGATCAGTGACCCCACCGGGTGAGATCTTGCGTGGAGCCCCAGATCGAGGGAGATTATCAGTTGTCTTGTATGTCTTCCATTTCCCAATAATTGCTCCCACAGTTGATTTCTTCAAACCAAGCTGCTTACCTATTGCAGATTCAGTCTTCCCAGCCTGGTGCAGGTCTACAATTTTGTTTCTGGTGTCCTTTGACAGCTCTTTGGTCTTGGCCATAGTGGAGTTTGTAGTGTGACTGTTTGAGGTTGTGGACAGGTGTCTTTTATACTGATAACAAGTTCAAACAGGTGCCATTAATACAGGTAACGAGTGGAGGACAGAGGAGCCTCTTAAAGAAGTTGTTACAGGTCTGTGAGAGCCAGAAATCTTGCTTGTTTGTAGGTGACCAAATACTTATTTTCCACCATAATTTGCAAATAAATTCATTAAAAAATCCTACAATGTGATTTTATGGATTTTTTTTCCCTCATTTTGTCTGTCATAGTTGAAGTGTACCTATGATGAAAATGACAGGCCTCTCATCTTTTTAAGTGGGAGAACTTGCACAATTGGTGGCTGACTAAATACTTTTTTGCCCCACTGTAGATACTTTTGTACCCGTTTCCTCCAGCATCTTCACAATGTCCTTTGCTGTTGTTCTGGAATTGATTTGCACTTTTTGCACCAAATTACATTCATCTCGAGGAGACAACGCGTCTCCTTCCTGAGCGATATGACGGCTGCGTGGTCCCGTGGTGTTTATACTTGTTCATCTGTACAAACAATAGTACACATGATACCTTCAGGCGTTTGGAAATTGCGCCCAAGAATGAACCAGACTTGTGGAGGTCTACAATTGTTTTAACAAGGTCTTGGCTGATTTTTATATTTTTCCATGATGTCAAACAAAGAGGCACTGCGTTTGAAGGTAGGCCTTGAAATACATCCACAGGTACACCTCCAATTGACTCAAATGATGTCAGTTAGCCTATCAGAAGCTTCTAAAGCCATGACATCATTTTCTGGAATTTTCCAAGCTGTTTAAAGGCACAGTCAACTTAGTGTATGTAAACTTCTGACCCACTGGAATTGTGATAAAGTGAATAAGTGAAATAATCTGTCGGTAAACAATTGTTGGAAAAATGACTTGCGTCATGCACAAAGTAGAGGTCCTAATCGACTTGCCAAAACTAGTTATTAACAAGAAATTTGTGGAGTTATTGAAAAACAAGTTTTAATGAATCCAACCTAAGTGTATGTAAACTTCCGACTTCAACTGTATAAACACACTAAACTAATCCCTTACTTTCTGTCTCACCCTCCCTTTCATATTCCCCCTCTCTCAGCACGAGGAGATACTGTACAGCACAATGGTAGCACTGTTCTTTGTGTGAGTATAAGGCCCTTGAACCAGTGTGTAACGAGATGTGTCATTGCTCAAACGCCTAACAAAGCCTCAGTCATATCTAGAGAAGAGAAAACAGTCTACCTCAATGTAGGTTACCAGATGGTCTCCTTAATTAACAAGGTCATTTAGCAAAAAATAGTGCTGTCTTAGTCAATGACTTCAATGGAAATCTACATTAGCTTGATAAATAGTGTTACCTGTTTAAAAACAGCTTTGTTGACAGCCTTGTCAGTCAGGACATGTTGTGGACTCATCTAAATAGGCTCTGAGGGCTGGCACCTTCCCAACATCTTCCTCAGGATATATCTGGAGATAAACACAGAGCAGAGAGCAGCAGAAAGTGGAACGCAACCCCCTGGAACACCTGTCCCCAAAACCCTACCAAGGACGTACTGGACCATTGGCCTTGACCACTGCCAATAGATACTATGAAGAGTTACTAAATTAATCTGCAAAATCACCAAGAATCATAGGTGTTGAGGAACAGTATCTAATGGACCTGAATAACCTTTTTTTTTTTTTTACTTATTTGACATGTTTTACCTTGAACTAACCTCATTTAAATTAATAACTTGTTACGGCAGCCCCCACTATTACCAACAATTGTCAATAAAAAAAATATCAAGGAATGGAGCACACAAAACAGAATTACCATCAATAACGGCTGTTAAACCTCTGCCTTTACAAGAACCCCCTCCACAGTATGAGGATATACTGGACACATACCCATCTCTCTCCCTACTCCTGTATTCACCAATCCTTCAGGGACACCAGGGCACCCCAGTCGTCATGGGGACTTGCATCCTGCCAGCTGGGCTGTGGGTTTGGCCACTGTATACAGAGGGCATCCATTAGCACCATTTAAACATCAGCAGTGGAGGTGGACAGGGTGAAATAAGAACTGTTTGTAGTAAAACTAGATTGATGCACACTACCCTTCCGTCATCACATGCTGATGCCATAGAGGGGCGGCAAGCATGAATGTCTGCCCAAAGAAAAATACATGTTGATTGTTCCTATGATTACATTTTTTAAACTCCATCGTGGAACAGCAGATTGCCAAAACGGACAAGGCACATGATGCTGTGGTGGCTCACACACTCACTGCGCTGTTGCTACATTCAAATGTCTCAATTATTAATGTAGGGTTAGACTAGTTGGTCCTGCGGAGCTTTGCCTGTGAGTGTCTGCTTGTATTAGGTGTTTTCCTTTAAACTTCACTGAAATGGGTGTTGAAAGGGTATTTAGCTCTTATAAATCTGCCGTGCTACACGAGCGCATCATAAAACATAATTTCAAAATGCACCTCGCAATGACGATTTGTCAAACCCAGCTTGAATGATTAAATACCATACATTATGATCGTTTTAATGTTCTCCTGCGCATGGTGTAATTGGGACAACAATTGTATGTCTGAGGCTACGGTCTTGGAAGCTAATCACTTATTAAAATGTAGAAGGAAATGTCATGTTATTAAACGAATATCAGAAAATCGGTCAATGGTCTCCCACCTTTTGCTATGATGTAAATTTGACCGCCGGTCCACAATGCACCAGTCTCGCAGCATCTGTGTCAGTCAGTAAGGGTGCGATGAAACGCTCGAGCTGTCCGATCCTCTTCGGGTAGGATGAGAGATGTGCAAAACTATCACTCATATAGTGTAGATATTCTTAATTAAAAGCGAATCCTTACCAATTGTTTTGTGAAGCACAGTGCACAAAAACCTATTCCAACTTACCCGTGCGTCGATCTCCTCTAAAATGAGGACGTGCTGTGGAGCGCGTCATGTTGCTTGAGCAGAGGTCTGGTAAATGGCGAGCAGCTGCCTCTGATGGGCGGTTAAAAGAGAGTAAATAAAAAGACTGGACAAAGGAGTGTTTGGATGGCATGAGGAATTACTAGTATGCAGATGTCTGTATTTTGTATGCAAGCGCGTGTAGGCTATGGACTCCAGCTGCCATAAATATACGTCCTATTGTTACTGCAAACTCGAGACAGAATGCCCGTAGGTCTCCTCCACCATCTGCGTCCCCTCTGTAATCAAAACGAGTCTATGCGCTGTCCCAACCTTTTCAAATGGGCTACAACAACAACATAATCTCTGCGGTGAGATAGAATATAATGAAGCACACTGTAAATATGGGGCCTATCCTATGCCACAATGTAATCCGTGTCCAGTTTGTTTAAAAAAAATAAATGATCACATTAATAATAGCCTTGCCTGCACAACGACATTGAGAAATTAAATGTAAGCACACTCCTGTCTGTGACCACCTATAACCTAATCTCAATAAGAACTTAATCTCATACAGAAAGCAATTATATGCACATACACACAGTACCAGTCAAAAGTTTGGTCACATCTACTAATTCAAATTTTCTCCATTGTAGAATAATCGTGAAGACCTCAACTATGAAATAACACATGGAATCATGTAGTAACCAAATAAAGTGTTTTGGAAGAATCTTATATTTGAGATTCTTCAAAGTTGCCTTGATGACAGCTTTGCACACTCTTGGCATTCTCTCAACCAGCTTCATGAGGTAGTCACCTGGAATGCATTTCAATTAACAGGTGTGCCTTGTTAGAAGTTAATTTGTGGAGTTTCTATCCTTCTTAATGTGTTTGAGCCAGTCAGTTGTGTTATGACAAGGTAGGGGTGGTATACAGAAGTTACCAAATAGGGCTAAAACCAAGTCCATATTATGGTAAGAACAGCTGAAATAAGCAGATAAATAACAGTACATCATTACTTTAAGACATGAAGGTCAGTCAATACGGAAAATGTCAAGAACTTTGCAAGTTTCTTCAAGTGCAGTCGCAAAAACCATCAAGTGATATGATGAAACTCTCTCTCATGAGGACCGCCACAGGAAAGGAAGACCCAGAGTTAACTCTGCTGCAGAGTATAAATTCAAGTCAAAAAGGCAAAGGGTGGGTACTTAAACAATTTTTTGGGTTACTACATGATTCCATAGGTGTTATTTCAGAGTTGATGTCTTCACGATTATTCTACAATGGAGAAAATACTAAAAAATAAAGAAAAACCATTGAGTGGGTGTGACCAAGCTTTTGACTGGTACTGTATATACATACACACAGCACCTGTTGCTACCAGACTTAACTATTGCTAATACTGAACAATTTAAAACACTTGCCCCCCAATCCCCCTTCCCTGATACATGTGTAAATATTATGCTGTAAATTGGACCTTCCTGTATTATACTTATGCTAAAATGTCTACTTCATTCATCGCACACACAGCACTGTAATTTCGGTAAACTATCCCTTTAAAAAGAAACGTGTTGTAAGATATGGTCACTTCGGGATTCCGTAGCTGAGAAATGAACAGACGTCACTTTACTTCTTCCTGAAAAGAATGTGAGCCCGAACTGAATTGAGGTAGTTTCTATTTATTTTTTCAATGTTTTATAATTGGTAAATTATATTTTGGCAAAAGTATTGAACTATTTTAATAAACAGAGCTATGTACAAGTTGCTGTTGATTAGCCGCTTCCTAGCAACTGGCTGGCTATGTTAGCTGCATGGAGATATTTTCACATCCCCCGGCGGCTCCCCATTAAAGCGCGTTAAAGGGGCACCCGACGCCCTTGCAATTGAATGGAGCATGTTTAATGCAGAGCCGGTCGCCGGGGGACGTGTGTGTGTGTGTGTGTGTGTGTGTGTGTGTGTGTGTGTGTGTGTGTGTGTGTGTGTGTGTGTGTGTGTGTGTGTGTGTGTGTGTGTGTGTGTGTGTGTGTGTGTGTGTGTGTGTGTGTGTGTGTGTGTGTCCGGCTGTCGGACGCAGATGAAACGACGTGAAAAGGAATCGCGCAGTCACCTGGTCTGTTGAGGCTAGAGATTCTGGCTACGTTCCAGGCAGACTGAGTTCCTAAATATTGTTTCAAAAGCTGCAACATTGCTTTAAGGCCGATTTACACAGCTCTAGCACAATAATAACTCCAGTGCCCCAAAGCCTCTTTTAGCATGGTCAGTGCCATTGAAAACTTGTCAAAGTTAGTGGATAAATGTCTTACTCAAGCTGCTTACCATTGAAAAGACACACTTGTCTGCTCAAAGCAGAGTTTTCCAACCCTCTCCTTTGGGCCCCCCATCCCCAGATCTTTCACATTTTGGTTTAAACCCTAAACTGGCACACCTGGTTCAATTAGCCAACTAATCATCAAGCCTTTGACTAATTGAGTCAGGTCTGCCAGTTTAGGGTTAAAGCACAAATGTGAAAGTCTGCGGGGGGCCAGAGGAGAGGGTTGGGAAACCCTGTCTTAAGGGGCTACTGTCCCATAGGCACCAATACGATTGCAGCTGGGTCTGGTCTGCTTAATTCAGGGGTGTCAAATTCATTCAACAGAGGGCCCAGTATCTGCGGGTATATGTTTTCTCTTTCGATGACGCCCTAGACCACCAGGTGAGGGCGTTCCTTACGAATTAGTGATTTTAATTCATTAATCAAGTACAAGGGAGGAGCAAAAAACCCACAGACACTCGGCCCTCCATGGAATGAGTTTGACACGTGCTGTATATGAACCAGAAAAAAGTGAGTGAGATGTCTCTTCTGTCTCGCTTTATTGCGTGGCACAACTGGTAAGACACTTCGTGCGAGCGGTCACATGTGCTAACAAGGCAGAGGTCCTGGTTTCAAGCCTCGGTGTGAGCCTAATCAGGAGTAGGGGGGTACTTGCTAAGCAGGCAGCGTGATGTCCGCTACATATGGCCATGACACATTTATTTCCCTTCAATCATTTGAAAGGAAATGACTGGTCTAAGAAATATAGTGGAAACACCCCCCCCCCCCCCCCTAGCCCAGCCCATGTGTGCGTCGCAAATGGCACCCTATTAGCTGCTTTTTATAGGTAGCTACTTTTGACAGGAGCCTTATGGGCATTGATCAAAGTAGCGCACTACATAGGGAGATTTGTGAAAGATGGAACCCATGTCTCCACCAAGCCAATGCTTTTAGTTGTGTTAAGTAGTCTGCAGGTGCTTGGAATGCAGCCAGATTATTCTATCAATTCATGTGTTGTTGCCTAACAAGTATCTTTCTCCCATCTATTTTAAGTGTCATCTTGTCTGCCAGTCAGCTATCTGTGGTCCACACACAACACTGCCTACGCACTTCCTTTGGTTAACCTGTTTCCATGCATCTATCTGGTGAACAGAGACTTGCAGGTTTGTGTCAAATTACCGAACACCTTTTCCTCAGCAACGGCAGAGCTGCAAATGATAAGGCTGTCATATCTCGTTTCAACATCACCTGCATCATCAATGCCACACAAAACATCACAAATACTTCCACTGCAGAGGTGGAATATGTCCATATACCTGTTACAGACTCTCCATCTTCTCCTCTGAGCAACTTCTTTGATGAGGTAGCGGATAAAATCCAGCTCGTTGGGGAGCAGTGTGGACGCACATTGGTGCACTGCAATGCAGGTGTGAGTCGCTCAGCTACGTTATGCTTGGTGTATCTAATGAAGTACCATGAAATTACACTTTTGGAGGCACACAAAAAGGTAAAATCTTGTCGACCTATCATTAGACCAAACAGTGGATTCTGGAAGCAACTCATCCAGTATGAACGCAAGCTCCGTGGTTGTGCCACGGTCACAATGATCACATCCCCCATGGGTGAAATACCTGACATTTATGAAGAGGAGACCAAAGATATGATTCCTCTTTGACATGCACTGTTTGTCAAAGTGATTGTCAACCCCATTGTAAAAATGCATTAGTACTCGTTTTATATCCAGTATGTTGAGTTGGAAGTGGTCCTCTCAAATGTATTTGTAAACTTTGATTCAGAAATAAAAATTAGTTGTACAATGTCACTTTACCATTTACAACTAAACAAAGGTTTGTCTGTTTTGTAAAGGCTACAACTTTAATAGTGTCATCCAATGTAAGAAGTGTCCACGGGTAGAAAAGTTTACAAAAAATAAATTCAAATGACAATGAATTGTTAAATACATTTAATTCATTTCAACTCCCACCAAAAAAGAAAAACATTTGCATTGTTGTGACAGTGACCAAACCATGGCAAGTATAGTATAAAATGTAATTTCTAATCCAATTTAGCTTAAATTGGTCCAGCATACAAAAAGGATCTGTGCAAAATGACTACTTCCATTTGCCATATACTCAACTATTGACTATTGAAAAGCACATTGTACGGAAAGATCTCTGAAACAAGGCCCTGGGTAGAAATATAGTGATCATTTAGGACGCAGCCACAGGAGAGAAATATACACTGGCTCAGTCTTAGATATTCTTCAATTGGATAATATTTTTATCTTCTACATTCCTCGGAATGTTAATCAATACTCAATTTTGCCAAAATGTCTACCCTACCTAAAGCCCTCAAAGTACAGCTTTGATGAGACCATGAAAAGTTTGGGACAGATCAGCTATTTTTGGGTCCTGAGTGGCGCAGCGGTCCAAGGCATTGCACCTCAGTGCAAGAGGCATCACTACAGTCCCTGGTTCAAATCCAGACTGAATCACATCTGGCCGTGATTGGGAGTCCCATAGGGCTGCGCACAATTGGCCCAGCATAGTCCTGGGTTTGGCTGGGGTAGGCAGTCATTGTAAATAAGAATTTGTTCATAAACTGACTTGCCTGGTTAAATAAATAAAAATGTCCCTCTTTAGAAAGAACATAAATTACATAATGCCCCCCTTCGCATGCTAGATAGCTCAAATCCTGGGGAGAGCCCTGCACGTGCATGAATTTTAGCACTAGCCTACCCAGGCCCAATTACTTCTGCCAAATTTAAAGGCCCAGCCCGAAACCAGAAATAACTTCCTCACTTAGTAAATCCATTAGCTGCTCCTCTCTGTCCGTCTCGCGCTAGCAGCACGCTCTGCATGCACTATGCTAATAGCGGCTCAGTCTGTGTAACCATAGCAACGGCTCCGTTGGGCTGCTCTGCTCAATGACGAAGACATGCGAGAAGTGTTAAAGCCGTTGATCAATCATGTCAATGCAGAGCTATAGGGAGCCCTCCGCATGGGTACAAAATCTGGGAGGCGATGCGGCCACCGCAAGAGCTGCATCACACCCTTTGTACAGAGCCTCCGCCGCATGTAACAATGCTGGGAGCTCCGTACCACTCCACATTGACATGATTGGTTGATGGTAGGTGGGGGCGGTACATCCCGTATAAACACAAACGCACTTCCTTGCTCTGCTCCTCAAGATATGAATGCCCTGACTTCTGCAGAGACCGCATCGCATTAAATCCTCTACGGCCAATTCAGCTGCCAGATTAACCATACATTGGCTTTTAGCTACTTTTTGTCACTCTAAACTTCTACAAAACTCAATGAACATTATTTGTGAAATAAGCTCTCCCGTTATATTTGAAGCACTTCTGGCACCATGTTATGATCTTAGATATGACTGTACGGAGCAGAAAAGCACAAGCAAATGGCTCAGCTTCAACATGTTACTGATCAATTTAGTGATACCCGAGCCCCGACCGTACCCTAGTTATTGATGGGGGTAAAACAGGCCTACCAGGCTCTAACCAATGTATAATGTTAGGGCCCATCAGGCTTGGGTCAGGTAGCAGAGCTCTAATTCAGACAGCTAGGAAATAACACATTGTGGCCTTCCGAACCTCGTAAAGATAATGCTTTCGACACCCCTGCTCTAATATATTTGGAACTTAGACCTAGGTTAACTTCAGTATCATTCATCCACATGCATTATCAGTCACACAATCACCTTCACTGTTTTTCCACTTACTCTACTCCAACCAACACAACGCAACTAAAACGTCCCTTTCCTCTGCCATCTCAGAAGGGATCAAGCTAAAAAGAAAATACAACACTCCAAAACATACAAGAAGTACAATTACATTCATCTGGCCAACATTGTGGTCATCATAGCAGGTGTCCAACTACTGTCCAATAGTATTTGCAAACACTAAGGGACCAGTTGGAATCCTCACAATACAACTTCTTCTGTGACAAACAACATCATCCTGAGTCAGTACATCAAGGTATTATGGACTGACTGAGAACACAAAGGACGCCCCAAAGTACCACAATAACACAGGAGTGCAAACACAAGCATGCTCATCTTTCTCAGCAACAGTATCCTCTGCATAGTCATGCAATAAGCATCCAAAGACAAACAACTATTAAGTAATACCCTTTTTTTTTTGTTGATTAAACCAAGCAAGTCTTCTTTCCCCCAGGAATCAGTTTGGTGCCTTATTTCATCTTAACACCTATATCCACAGTTTTCTGGCAATGACATCATGACATTCTTCACTACTGAAGAAGAAAATAAACTAAATTAGTGCCAGACAGGGAAATAACCTACAATCTGCTTCTGAAACCCTAGAACACACATAGGGAGCGTCATATCTTTATTCATAACCCTCCATGTATGGACAGAGCAATAAATAAAACAATAAAAATGGATTGAATTGACTATGGAATCCATATTTTTCATACTTACATTCTGTTCCAGCTTGGTGTACTCTGCGCCTTTGGGCCGACGTCCCGATCTTGACCTCTTTCCCTCGACGCAATAGGCAATGATCTGACAAAAACAGACAATAATAGGCCTGTGTCACAACTTGTTTAATTGACTGTTCTCTTACATGTTTTTAGCTAACACATTCATATCACTAGTGTCTTGGATGTGCTTGTTCTGTAGGTATCTTTTTATGGACTAATTCATATACTGAAGAAAAATATAAAAACGCAACATGCAACAATTTCCGAGATTTGACTGAGTTACAGTTCATGTAAGGAAATCAGTAAATTGAAATGCATGAATTAGGCCCTAATCTATGGATTTTACATGACTGGACAGGGGAGCAGCCATTGGCCCACTCACTCGGGAGTCAGGCCCAGCCAATCAGAATGAGTTTTTCCCCACAAAAGGGCATTATTACAGACAGAAACACTTCAGGTTTATCAGCTGTAGGTGGCTGGTCTCAGATAATCCTGCAGGTGAAGGAGCTGGATGTGGAGGTCCTGGGCTGGTTACACATGGTTTGTGGTTGTGAGGCAGAGTGGACGTATGGCGGCTTATGGTAGAGAAATAAACATTACATTCTCTGGCAACAGCTCTGGTGGACATTCCTGCAGTCAGCATGCCAATTGCGAGCTCCCTCAAAATGGAGACATCTGTGGCATTGTGTTGTGTGACAACACTGCATATTTTAGAGTGGCCTTTTATTGTCCCCAGCACAAGGTGCACCTGTCTAATTATCGTGCTGTTTAATAAGCTTCTTGATATGCCACACCTGTCAGATGGATGTATTATCTTGGCAAAGGAGAAAAGCTCACTAACTGGGATGTATACAAATTTGTGCACAACATTTGAGAGAAATGTGTTTTGTGCATATGGAAAATTTCTTGGGTATCTTATTTCAGCTCATGAAACATGGGACAGGTTATGTTTATATTTTGGTTCAGTATATTAATGAATGTATTTTATATAGAATCTCAGACACTCATTATGACCAAGAATCAAAAGCTGTAATGTGTAAATCGATATTAGCCAAGTACCTTCCGCTTGTTGTGGTAGCTAATGTAGAGCACTGCCACCAACACAGCTGAACACACAAGATAAGCAAAGAAGTGACTGCTCTCTGCCTCATCACGTGTGCCGTGGGTTTCCTTTCCAGCCGGGTCTACTGGTGCCGTTTCCTTTCCAGCCGGGTCTACTGGTGCCGTTTCCTTTCCAGCCGGGTCTACTGGTACCGTTTCCTTTCCTGCCGGGTCTACTGGTACCGTTTCCTTTCCAGCCGGGTCTACTGGTGCCGTTTCCTTTCCAGCCGGGTCTACTGGTGCCGATGTCGTTTCCTTTTCAGGAGAGGCTCCTGGTGCCAGTGTCGTTTCCTTTTCAGGAGAGGCTCCTGGTGCCAGTGTCGTTTCCTTCTCAGTAGATACTCCTGCTTCTGGTTTATTTTCAGCAGATACTCCTGCTTCTGGTTTATTTTCAGCAGATACTCCTGCTTCTGGTTTATTTTCAGCAGATACTCCTGCTTCTGGTTTATTTTCAGTAGATACTCCTGCTTCTGGTTTATTTCCAGTAGATACTCCTGCTTCTGGTTTATTTCCAGTAGATACTCCTGGTGCTGACATGTCCTTTGCAGAAATGTTCTGTGCTGGCATATCGCTTACAGGTAGAGAATTTGGTAACAGATCCTTTGAGTCTCCTTGAAGAGGACCTATAGATTAAAAAAATTAAATGAACACTGAGCTGATTTCAAATGTTTTGAAAAACATTTGCTGGACTGCTTAGTGAAAACTAAAAACTGACCGCAGCACTTATTTATAGTAAGACCTGGAGCGACCCCACACCCGAATACATATGAGGAAGAAATCTGCAGCAGAGTACAGTGTGTTTAAACCAAAATGTGAATTTTTAAAAACGAATGTGGCACTGGCCATATAGTGTCTGATTTTAGCTAGCTCCTGCCATTCAACAATTATTTGATCAGATTAAATAGCCAGTTCAGTATAACATTAGGACACTAGCAAATCTAGCTTTCAAAAACACTTCTCTGCAGGGTTTTCAGCAGTTAGCGTTGCCCACGGCTGCCTGTGTTTGAACTACAATTTAGACAGTGTTTTAACGTTTAGAAACGTTTTTTTTTTAAATCACCACCTGCGAAACATATGCTGATATGCCCCTTATCTTTCATATCAGCGAGAAAGATACTTTCAAATTTATTTATTTTTTTAAATACACTTCATGTAGCAGTTTTGTACAGATCCACAAACTGTGTGCCTCCAGTTGACAAACTACACTTCCTCCCCAGTTACGCTTACACACAGGTCTTCGGAGCACACTAGATAGTACAGGTGAGCACCTCTTGTGAATCGCAGACTACTACCTTGCCCCTAGCAAGTCTCTCAGAGGGCCCTCTGTCACCTGTTGCTGATGAAACTGAGGGTAACTTCCAGAGAATGGCAGGGGATCAATAAACCCATGACACACTCGTGACTTAAATGATGCAATTCATGTTCCACTTTTAAATAATAAAACGAGCATGAAACTCAAATGAACAAATATCCTGTCATTTTACAAAATGTAAACCTCAGTAACATTTAATTTGGGAGGTATTTATCTTTTACTTGTCAAGTCTCGACATCAGACGTAAACAAATGCAGGTGTCATAATTAGGCACGACGTCTCCATTATTTTGCATCAAGTTCCGCAAACTCGTGGGATTCCACTTTACTAAGAAGCCGGCAGCATTGCAGGCTCAGTCAAAGTTCATACCGGAGGGGCTAATTAGTCCTTGCACCCTCAATAATTTCCACTCCCTCAGCTTTCTCAGATGCCTGAGTGAATGTGCAAATGGAGGGGCGAGGGTAATTTGGGATTCAGCCACCGCCTTCAGTCTGTCCACGGTAAACAAGCACTGTAACATATGGCCAGTGTGGGAACAAAACCCTATAAAAAGGGGCCTCCTGAGTGGCGCAGCGGTCTAAGGCACTGCATCACAGTGCTAGAGGCGTCACTAGACCCAGGTTCGTTCCCGGATTGTATCACAACCGGCCGTGATCAGAGTCCCATAGAGGTCGGTGCACAATTGGCCCAGGGTCATCCGGGTTAGGGGAGGGCTTTACCTGGCTCACCACGCTCTAGTGACTCCTTGTGGCAGGCCGAGCACCTGTAGGCTGACCTTGGTCGTCAGTTGAACAGCGTTTCCTCTGACACATTGGTGTTGCTGGCTTCCGGGTTAAGCAGGCGGGTGTTAAGAAGCGTGGCTTGGCATGTTTGGACACATGGCTCGATCTTCGCCTCCCAAGCCCGTCGGGGATTTGCAGTGATAAGACTAGATCGAAATTGTGGTGAAAAATGGTGATAAAATATAAAGGATAAATATATATCTAATACAAAAAAAAATATATATATAAAGACGTAGTAATTTTAGCTTTTTCAAAATGGTTGATGTGAAAGATACATTCCTTAATGTTTCCAAAACCGTTCCGCAAGCGATGCGTTTTAACGTTCAGAAGGAGTGTTTGGGCTGTTAACAAATTTACACTGGACAGAAGATACTACAGATGGGCTCGCTGACATCACAAAAACCATGTGCGCTTCCATCGGACAGAAGTCAGCGTGTTGTTGTTATTCTGGTTGGCCAGATTACTAGCAAGAATGACAAGAAACTGTCATGTGGGAAATCGTAAACTGCTCGTTTCAGCTCGTTATTGATATCATGTCTTCTTTTGACTGATTTCATGTCAAAGCTAATATGGCTAAAATTCACTAGCTTGCTAACTAACAACTGTAACAATGTATTTTAGAGATGTGCTCGTTGTGCAAATGTATTTATGTTTTCAATAAACATTGGAGAAGAAATATAGCTTACATGTCAACAGTCTAAGGGTGTGTTTGTAAATTCACTCTGTAGAGCCAGAGTGCACTCTGGGCGTTAGTAAATTCAGAGTGTTGTCAGATTGTCCATTCATAAATTCAGAGTGTTTTGCTTTAACACACTGGACGCTCTGGCCGAGGAGTAGGGTTGATCGAGGGTTTTAACCTCACAACAGCAGTCAAGCACACAAGCTAACTGGTTAGTTGGCTACCTTGCTTGCTACCTACCTAGTTCCAGACAAATGAGAGAACACCTCACTCTGGCCATTTTACTACCCATAGTAGAGGTGGTTCATGCTATCTACAGCGTTGGTGACTAACTGTGCTGCTAACAACAATATAATTACTTTTTTTGCCAGTGTTTACTCATACCATAGAACAGAATCTACAGGCAAAACCAAGATGTTTGAGTGACCAGGAAATCAACAGGATTTCTGGAGGCACGTTTTCCATGATCTCCTTATATGGCTGTGAATGCACAGGAATGAACGGACACTTCCTATCGTTTCCCCCAGGTGTCTGCAGCATTGTGACGTATTTGTAGGCATATCATTGGAAGATTGACCATAAGAGCCTACAATTACCAAGTGTCCTGCACAGTGTCTGCGTGGAAATTGGTGCGCAAAAGTCAGGTACCAGTATTTTTCCATCCGAATCAGAGAAGAATGCACGCTTCCAGGGAAGGGATTTCAATGAAGAGATATATGACAAAACACCTTGAGGATTGATTCAAACAACGTTTTCCATGTTTCAGTCGATATTATGGAGTTAATTCGGAAAAAAGTTTGACGTTTAGGTGACTGAATTTTCGGTTAGTTTCGGTAGCCAAATGCATAGTAACAAAACGGAACGTTGTGTCCTACACAAGCATCTTTCAGGAAAAACTGGACATCTGCTATGTAACTGAGAGTCTCCTCATTGAAACATCTGAAGTTCTTCAAAGGTAAATTATTTTATTTGATCCCTTTGCTGGTTTTTGTGAATGTTGCGTGCTAAATGCTAACGCTAAATGCTAAGCTAGCTATCACCACTCTTACACAAATTATTGATTTTCTCTGGTTCTAAAGCATATTTTGAAAATCTGAGACGACAGGATTGTTAAGAAAAGGATAAGCTTGAGGATAGGCATATTTATTTCATTTAATTTGCAATTTTCAGAAATCGCTAATTTTGCATTATGGTAATGAGCTTGAGGTTGTAGTCACGATCCCGGATCCGGGATGGGGCGGACTAAGAGGTTAAGTAATCACGAAAAAAAACAGGCATTATTTTAGGGCCTTTTTGACCCTGCCAGCTGCTATTAGTTCTATTGAGCACTGTGGCACCAACTCGCCTTCCGAACATTCTAATCCAATTTTGTTGTACTATGTAACAATGGCAGCGTTGCTATAGTTGGCAATGGAGACCTGCTCACGTTGTTTATAGTTACAATGTAAACAACAAATTACTCATGTTACTCTGAGGTCGTCCCATAGTTTACTATTTTGCCAAATATATCACAATATGTATATTTAGATTTGAATTAACTGTACACCATTTTAATCATGAGAATCTCCTCTCTAATTATGTAAGGCTGGGCAGTGTATCTCGTTGTCATCAAACGCTAGTCCAGAAATAGTCAGAAGTTACCATTTTTTCCCTACTTCCTCGTTATGCAGACAAGCACACTTGGCACCATTGAGGTGCGGATTTTTACTTTCTACACAAGTTATTTTTTCAGTTTCATCCTAAGAACAGATTGTAGTGGTAAAATAAAATAGGATACATGTTTTGGTGCCTTTTAGACTAAATGGAATTCTAAGCTTCACTCCAGTCAAAACAGGCTCTGCGAACGTTCGATTCAGTTTTTCAGCTTTGGGTGAATTTTGACTCTATTGTCCAGCCTAACTCAAGCTTCATGTCCAGCAGATGCATTCGACTTTTTGCGTTCCTGCGGAGGTCACGCCTCGATCAACCCAACAGTGTTTTTGCATTTTGGTACACCAGAGGTACATTAATTTTCAATTGAACATTACGTTTGCCTTGCAGAAGCAGTTGCAGTTGTCCCGTGTGGTGCATACGTTGGATTTATCAAACATATGCATCAAACGGCTTGACAGAAATGGTAGAAGGTGAATGTTGAACTTTTGTTGCACACATATCCAGATGATGCTGTGTACCATTTTGCGCAATGATGCTGTCGGTGTGATCAAGGCGTCATTCATTGTCAATGGAGCAGTCTGCAACGCTACATTTGGGATGCCGCACCCTGTGTATTCCGTGTACCGCGTGCAATCAATATTTAACTTGTGCACTGCATGACTTTGCAGTGGTACAAACGCAAGATCATAAAAGTTCCCATGGCGGGGGTGACACCATACAGTTCCAAATGATGATGACTATTGTGTAGTTAGAGAAGAGACCGGCTGAACGACTAGAAAGTTGTCTCAGGTAAGAATGACACAGACAATTCATCATTACTACACTTGGGTAGTGTGCCCTGTTGGCTAGTTTTCAGGAAACCAGCACACAGAATGGTGTGAGAAATTAATTACGCACAACTGTCCTGTGCACAATTTAGCCTGCCATCATGCAGGACAAGCTAGTGATTTGAAATCAGTACTCTATTATTCAATTCAATTTATTGATGTCTCTAGTGATGAGTGACAGAAGAATAGAAACAAACTAGATGAATTGTTGCAATGCACCCTTCTGTTTACCAGCCTGTTGGTAGCTCTGCCAGCCTAATAAAAAACTAAAGTTAATATCCTATTCACCTAATCTGTTCAAATGATTAGCTTTGGTCGAACAGGGCAAAAATGATTTTATCCCATGCTTCAAAACGCTCTGAAGCCTTGTGAAGCACATGTGCAGCAAATACAGACATCTGGCAAAAACATACAGCAAAACGCATGTGCCTCTGGTGGGCGTACGGCATCAGACGAGAGTGCTCTGAAATCGGAGTAGATAGCCAGAGTCAATTTAAGAACGCATCCTAAGCTAACCCAGTCTGTTTGGCCCCAACCAGTGTTTTGTCAAAAGGCGCTAAAAAGTCGTTAGTTTTGCTAAAACCCATTCATAGACGCTATGTAAATTGGCCCACGTCATTGGGGTAGCTAGCTAACGTAAACTCACCCCATTCTGTACAAATGTGCGCAACTGCAACATTCAAACGAGGCTACAAAGAAAACTAATGGGACTGTGTTGACTTCAAAATCGGGGGTGTGAACTAGGTATCTATTCAAGAGGTGATCGACATGGTAATGGCTCTATAGTATTGGAGAAAAGTTGAAAAAAACTGACCCTCCGTTACATCTTGACGTGTCATGTGGAAGTGGTGTTGGAGGGCCAGTAGGAGGCACTCTTTCCTCTGGTCTAAAAAAATATCCCAATGCCCCTGGGCAGTGATTGGGGACTTTGCCCTGTGTAGGGTGCCGTCTTTCGGATGGGACGTTAAACGGGTGTCCTGACTCTCTGGGGTCATTAAAGATCCCATGGCACTTATCGTAAGAGTAGGGGTGTTAACCCCGGTGTCCTGGCTAAATTCCCAATCTGGCCCTCAAACCACCACGGTCACCTAATAATCCCCAGTTTACAATTGGCTCATTCATCCCTCTCCTCTCCCCTGTAACTATTCCCCAGGTCGTTGCTGCAAATTAGAACGTGTTCTCAGTCAACTTACCTGGTAAAATAACGGAGAAATAAAAATAAATAAACGTACAGCACGCATAAAGCAACTATTTCTGTCTTACAATCTCTCTCCACCAGGTGTAGCACTTCTCATCCTTTAAAAACAAGAAATGGACAGTGACGGGGTAAGGGAGGGATACCTAGTCATTTTTTGCTTCATTGCATGCAATCATCATTCTCAAAGCAGCTGTTTACTTCTAAGATCACTGTAGCACCGCCCTAAAAACCTGATTAAAATTCGAGACAAACCTTCAAATAGGTATGTAATGACACATTATATAAACTCTTTAGTGTTTTATTTACATTTTAGAGGCGATAAGTTGATAAATTGGACAGCTCAAGTGAAAAAAAGCAATTTTCCCACACATCATCTTTTCACTATTACGCATTAGTTTCGCTTCCCCACCTGACATTTAAAAAAAAGACCCAATGGGGCTCATTGCCTGCTTGAATTATGCAGAAACGGGCAGAGTTTAGGTCATGTAATTAATTCTGTTGGAAAGGGGAGAAATTGTGCTTTACAATGGTATTAACAATACAGTTGATCTGGAAGTATTACGTTTTGGGGGCGCTAAAATAGGGGCAATTGTACTGATCAAGGCGATGTACGAGTTTACGTGAGTTTACTATAGCTGTCTCATGTTCCAATATCCCTCAGATCAAATCGATTATCTAACGTATAGCCAGTCTCGGTACACAACACACATAAAAACAAAGATTGACTGTTCAAAGATATTGTAACGTTACTTGAGGTAAAGCATTTGTTTAAGTAGCGTTATATAGTAGGTATGGCATGCACCTGGTCTAAGGAAAATTAAGATTAGCAGATTGAGCGCTAAATTAGCTAGCTATCTTTTAAAAATATTTTACAAAAACTCTCACCTCTGACACCACCAGACAAATAAACCAGCACGATAAACAACATAGATATTGTTCTCATTGTAGCTTTGAGGTAAAACAAACCTAGTCAGATATAAGAAATTACTACGGAAAGAGTTCCCAGTAATGCTTGGCTCAAAAGTGATGACTCAAATCCTGATATAAACACTTCCTTCTTCCTCCTACTGTTCAAGTCTGCCAAAACCAAGAGTGTAATCATTAGTCCAAACAGTTCCGTTTTGCGAGTAAAACGACAGTTTCTATTGGACAAATTCAGCTAGATCCCGCCCCGTTTCTTTCCGTTTGCTTCCGTCTAAGAAACGTTTTGCAACAGAATCAACGTAATGAATACACCTCTGATTTTACGTCACAGATTGAATCATTGTCAAATAAAACAGATGATAAACTCACGATTTCCAATATCCGATTTTTGTACATTAAAAGTTGGCTATGCAAGCGCTCCAAAATGTAGATTTATTTTGTCTGCCAATTGCAACATTTAAAGGAATCCAGCAGAGATCAGTACAGGCTTACTGATGATGTGATAAACCTTGAAGTTGATCACCAGTATCATAGAATATCACATTAAACCATGTTTTCCAATATGTCTTAGAAGTGTATATTAGAATAATATTTATACCGGTCTGTTTAGACGCCTATATATACAGATTCATATTACATTTGTGAAACGTTTCCAATAAGCATAGGCCTGCTAGCTACTAGAGCCTGTCACAATCTGTATAGGAGAAAGGCCAGTTTGCAGCTAAGGTCTAATGGGAGATGTTTACAGACCAAAATGCTACCTGGTCTCAGAGCATTTTGTATTATTCTATATGTAAATCCGAGACACTCCATTTAGTATAAAATGTTACATAATACAGATGGTTACTTGGTCAGCGTTAATTGATGGGTGGGTGTATAACGCAAATGTATAGTAACCCAAAGGTTGTGAGTTCAAATTTCATCACAAACAACTTTCCCAACTACTTTGCAAGTTAGCTAACCCTAACCCTTTTAGCTAACCCTTCACTTTTCATTTTTTTAATGTAACCTTTATTTAACTAGGCAAGTCAGTTAATTAAGAACAAATTCTTATTTTCACTGACGGCCTAGGAACAGTGGGTTAACTTCCTTGTTCAGGGGTAGAAAGACAAATTTCTTACCTTGTCAGCTCGGGGATTTGAACTTGCAACCTTTCGGTTACTCTAACCACTAGGCCACCCTGCCGCCCCACATTGATTCTGTACCGGCACCTCCTGTATATAGCCCCGCTATTGTTATTTACTGCTGCTCTTTATTGATTTGTTATTCTTATCTCTTAATTTTAAAAAATTAAAAATTAACTGCATTGTTGGTTTAAGGGCTTGTAAGTAAGCATTTCACTGTAATTTCACCTGTTGTACTCGGCGCATGTGACAAATAAAATGTTATATATGAGCCATAATAACAGTCAGAATGAGTAAGTAATCCACATTCTACATGGGCTGTCTAGGAGGGGTAGGGCTGCAAAAAATAAATGGAGTGCTGCTTATCTCAAATTTCAATTATGTTATTGTCTACAGACAGAACGGAAAGAGTACCAGATTATCAACTAAAGTAATACATGCATACAGGGTTCAAATATAGGGTCAAATATGTCATTATTTCTGTACTTATACAATCACGCCTGCTTTTTCCTGTGCTATCATTATCTTGGTGTCCATATCGATAGATATCAGGATGTTGGAAGTGTCTGGAAGGTTCCAGTGTGTTTGCCTCTACCCTGCTTTCTCAACATGATATCAATTGATTGTTTCCCCCCCAGTTTGACAAGACTCAGCTGGCACCTCTATGAAGACAGGTATCACTTGCTGTGAGCTTAAGAACCCCATTCTTAATGTATTATTCATACCCATTTGACCTTAAAGAAGGGAATGCAAATGTAACTCAAGAATGAGATAGATGATCCAACTTTCTAAATGTCAAACACCATAATGAAGACACATTCATGACAAGAATCCACAGGTCTCTCGTTTCCAGCTGAGATGTAAAATACCTCTCATTAACATTTGGATGATTACCACTCCCACAATCTCAGGTTGTGTGCTCAAAACAAGTTGCATTTTATTGATGATTCCGTAAGGAAGATTATCTCAAGGCTTTTGCACATATTGAATGTTTACTTTGAATGTTTACTTTGCTGCGCCTAGGAGGATCTAGAGCTTTTTATCGCACAAATTGACAAACAGCTCCATGGTAGTAGTCAGACCCCACTGAATCTCTCTGCATTTGCATATGAATGTGTTCACAGTAAGATCGGCATGGATCCCAATGTAATTTAATATGACACCATAAAATAATTATTATATTTGTCCTATTTCACGCAACTAGCAACTTTTCGTTCACTGGCCCAACACTCCAACCGCTAGGCTCTGCTGACAAAATACATAAGAAACCTTTACTTAATAAAAACAATAGATTTCTTAAACCAAACCACCTTGAAGGATCAAAAAATGCTCCTTATGGGATTTGAACCAACAACATTGTGAAACCTGGTCTCAGTACATTTCATATTATTCTGTACGTAAACCCGGGACCTTCCATTTAGAATGATATTTACATTTCGTATGGTATGTATTAAATTGTATGATGTGTTACGAACTACAATTTGTGTTATATGTTATGAATTTGCAAAACTTGATATACACTGAACAAAAATATAAAACGCAACATGTGAAATCTTGGTCCCATGTTTCATGAGCTGAAATAAAAGATCACAGAAATGTTTAATACACACAAAGCTTCTCTCAAATTTTGTGCACACATTTGTTTACATCCCTGTTAGTGAGCATTTCTCCTTTGCCAAGATAATCCATCCACTTGACAGGTGTGGCATATCAAGAAGCTGATTAAACAGCGTGGTAATTACACAGGAGCACCTTGTGCTGGGGACAATAAAAGTCTACTCTAAAATGTGCAGTTTTGTCATACTATACAATGTCTCAAGTTTTCAGGAAACGTTCAATTGGCATGCTGACTTAAGAAATGTCCACCAGAGCTGTTGTCGGATGATTGAATATTAATTTTTCTACCGTAAGCCGCCTCCAACATCATTTTATGGATTTTGGCAGTACGTCCAATCGGCCTCACAACTGCAGGCCATGTGTATGGCATTGTGTGGGCAAACGGTTTGCTGATGTCAATGTTGTGAACAGGGTGACCCATGGTGGTGGGGTTATGGTATGGGCAGGCAGGCAGGCATAAGCAACGGACATTGAACCCAATTGCATTTTATCAATGGCAATTTGAATGCACAGAGATACCGTGATGAGATCCTGAGGCCCATTGTTGTGCCATTCATCCGCTGCCATTACCTCATGTTTCAGCATGATAATCCAAGGCCCCATGTCACAAGGATCTGTACACAATTCCTGTAAAATGAAAATGTACCAGTTCTTCCACGGCCTGCATATTCACCAAATATGTCAACCATTACACACGTTTGGGATGTTCAGGATAAACATGTACAACAACGTGTTCCAGTTCCCACCAAAATCCAGCAACTAATGCACAGCCATTGAAGAGGAGTGGGACAACATTCCACAGGCCAAAATCAACAGCCTGATCAACTCTAAGAGAAGGAGATGTCGCGCTGCATGAGGCAAATGGTGGTCACACCAGATACTTACTGTTTTTCTGATCCACACCACTACTTTTTTTAAGGTATCTGTGGCTAACAGATGCATATCCTTATTCCCAGTCATGTGACATCTATAGATATAGGGCCTAATTTATTTATTTCAATTGATTGATTTCCTTATACGCTGCGTTTATATGTTGCGTTTATATTTTTGATCAGTATAGATTTGTACAATATGTTACGAATTTGTTAAATGTATGGTATGTTACGAATTCTAGCTAGGTGGCTAATGTTAGCTTGCTTGTTAACGTTAGCTAGGGTTTAGGGTTAGTGGTTAGGGTTAAGTTTAGGAGTTAGGTTAAAGGGTTAGGGCTAGGTTTAGGTTTTGGGCTCCCGTGTGGCGCAGCAGTCTAAGGCACTGCATCTCAGTGCAAGAGGTGTCACTACAGTCCCGGGTTTGAATCCAGGCTGTATCACATCCGGCCGTGATTGGGAGTACTGTAGAACGCACAATTGGTCCAGCGTCGTTCATGTTTGGCCGGGGTAGGCCGTCATTGTAAATAATAATTTGTTCTTAACGGACTTGCCTAGTTAAATAAAGGTTCAATGTGCTAGCCAGACCTGAATATTGTAGCCTATAAGCCACTACTAGGATTTTATGTCCATGCTACCTGCATATAATAACAGGATGTTACAGTGTCTCCTGAATGCCAATCTGAATGGATCCTTCTCTATAATCAAATAGTATTATTTATTGAATTCAAGAATTAACCACTGATATTCTAACCTGAGAGGAGTCATATTAACTCCTCTGTCTAATGGGGTACTTATTTGGGTCTCTACAGTGGAGACTTGTCTATGCAATGTCTCCATGTCATGCATTTGAAACATCAAAGGGTTAACCTGGAATGAATTTGTGATCAAAGGAGGGCCCAAAAAAGAACCTTGACAAGAGACTGCAAGAATTTAATGAGCAAAATTAACATGTATTAAATCTGACCTTGTGCACATGGCAGATATCTAGTAGAGGCAACCAAATACAATACTTATTATTCGATAAACAGTGACAAGTAAGGGCTAGGGATGCACACTTACAAGGGGTGACAATAACCCCCTCCCCCCCCTCTTTCAATAAATATACAGTACTAATATCTGTTATTTTCAAATGGGATCAGGAAAATGTTTATAGGTAGAACGCTATTACTACATTTTTAGTTCCATCATAAGATTTAATTGTCACTCTTATAGTTCATCAACAAGGGGCTAAGGATTCAGACTCTACAATGTTGTGCAAATAAAAGCCTAAAATACTAATATCAAGAAAAATACATTCAGTTTCTGGCCTGTATGTATGAAGCAACAAATAGGATAGCATTTGTTCAAATATGAATTTTATACATTGCAGCTACATGCACTACATGACCAAAAGTATGTGGACAGCTGCTCGCCGAACATCTCATTCCAAAATCATGGGCATTAATATGGTGTTGGTCCCCCCTTTGCTGCTATAACAGCCTCCACTCTTCTGGGAAGGCTTTCCGCTAAATGTTGGAATATTACTGCGGGGATTCAGCCACAAGAGCATTAGTGAGGTTGGGCACTGATGTTGGGCAATTAGGCCTAGCTCACAGTCAGTGTTCCAATTCATCCCAAAGGTTTTGGATGGGGTTGAGGTCAGGGCTCTGTGCAGGCCAGTCAAGTTCTTCCACACCAATCTCAACAAACCATTTCTGTATGGACCTTGCTTTGTGCATGGGGGCAATGTCATACTGAAACAGAAAAAGGCCTTCCCCAAACTTTTCCCACAAAAATTGAAGCACAGAATCCTCTAGAATGTCATTGTAGGCTGTAGCATTAAGATTTCTCTTCACTGAAACTAAGGGAACTAGCCCGAACCATGGAAAACAGCCACAGACCATTATTCCTCCTCCACCAAACTTTACAGTTGGCACTAGGCATTTGGGCAGGTAGCGTTCTCCTGGCAACCGCTATACACCAAGTCACTTGGCTCTGTCAACCTCACATGGTCTCTCCTATCATTGCTATGCAGACGACACACAATTAATCTTCTCCTTTCCCCCTTCTGATGACCAGGTGGCGAATCGCATCTCTGCATGTCTGGCAGACATATCAGTGTGGATGACGGATCACCACCTCAAGCTGAACTTCGGCAAGACGGAGCTGCTCTTCCTCCCGGGGAAGGACTGCCCGTTCCATGATCTCGCCATCACGGTTGACAACTCCATTGTGTCCTCCTCCCAGAGCGCTAAGAACCTTGGCGTGATCCTGGACAACACCCTGTCGTTCTCAACTAACATCAAGGCGGTGGCCCGTTCCTGTAGGTTCATGCTCTACAACATCCGCAGAGTACGACCCTGCCTCACACAGGAAGCGGCGCAGGTCCTAATCCAGGCACTTGTCATCTCCCGTCTGGATTACTGCAACTCGCTGTTGGCTGGGCTCCCTGCCTGTGCCATTAAACCCCTACAACTCATCCAGAACGCCGCAGCCCGTCTGGTGTTCAACCTTCCCAAGTTCTCTCACGTCACCCCGCTCCTCCGCTCTCTCCACTGGCTTCCAGTTGAAGCTCGCATCCGCTACAAGACCATGGTGCTTGCCTACGGAGCTGTGAGGGGAACGGCACCTCAGTACCTCCAGGCTCTGATCAGGCCCTACACCCAAACAAGGGCACTGCGTTCATCCACCTCTGGCCTGCTCGCCTCCCTACCACTGAGGAAGTACAGTTCCCGCTCAGCCCAGTCAAAACTGTTCGCTGCTCTGGCCCCCCAATGGTGGAACAAACTCCCTCACGACGCCAGGACAGCGGAGTCAATCACCACCTTCCGGAGACACCTGAAACCCCACCTCTTAAAGGAATACCTAGGATAGGATAAGTAATCCTTCTCACCCCCCCCTTTAAGATTTAGATGCACTATTGTAAAGTGACTGTTCTACTGGATGTCATAAGGTGAATGCACCAATTTGTAAGTCGCTCTGGATAATAGCGTCTGCTAAACGACTTAAATGTAAATGTAAACCGCCAAACCCAGATTTGCCTGTTGGAATGCCAAATAGTGAAGCGTGATTCATCACTCCAGAGTCCAAAGGCGGTGAGCTTTACACCACTCTAGCAAACGCTGGGCATTGCTCATGGTGATCTTAGGCTAATGTGTGGCTGCTCGGTCAAGGAACCCATTTCATGAAGCTCCAGACAAACTGTTGTGTTGACGTTGCTTCCAGAGGCCGTATGGAACTCAGTAGTGAGTGCTGCAACCGGGGCACACAATTTTTATGCGCTACTCACTGGTCCCTTTCTGTGAGCTTGTGTGGCCTACCACTTCGCGGCTGAGCCGTTGTTGCACCTTGACGTTTCCACTTCACAATAACAGCACTTTCAGTTGACCTGGGCAGTTTTAGCAGGGCAGAAATATGACGAACTGACTTTGTTGGAAAGGTGGCATCCTATGACGGTTCCACGTTGAAAGTCACTGAGCTCTTCAGTAAGGCCATTCTACTGTCAATGTTTGTCCATGGAGATTGCATGGCTGTGTGCTCGATTTATACACCTGTCAGCAATGGGTGTGACTGAAATAGCCGAATCCACAAATTTAAAGGGGTGTCCACATACCTTTGTATATATAGTGTATGAAACAAGGTATATCTACTACTATTGCCTCATCACAAATTCTGCAACTGTATTCCTATGATCATTTTTCAACAATAATGCAGTGATGGATATTGACTGAAATTCATTGACATTGCTTGAGCCATGTTTTGAAGCAGTATTACATGACTTGAAGCCAGCCTGGAATAGCCAGCATATTTTAAGTCATTCACATGGAGTCTCTCAGTTTTATGTGTTATTGACTATAGAGAATGTAACAATAGATGTATAGCCTTGAGGAGACAGTTTCATCGGCTGTTTTTGACAACTCATTACCTGTCATTTCAGTGGATTGGAGAAGTAGCTGAGGGTAGGCAGGCATGGCACCAGAGACCACAGCCTCTGCCTGTGGTGACATAAACAAGCAGAGACTAATAATTAGTTAAAACATTGCTGGGAGACTGACATCTCAGTATCTCACCGCAGGGCAAAAAAATTTAAACAAATCCTCTGTGTGCACATGTCCGTCAGTCTGTCGTTCGCAGTTCAGACCATAAAGAACTCAGTCTAAGAGAGAGAGAGACACCCTTGTCTGAGGGCATTGTCCTACAGCTGTGTTTAGGAAAGGGTTCAAGTTATCGATTATGGATAACACTAATGAATGACAGCTATTGGTATTGGTTGCATACATATAGAATTAGAATAAAACTCATAATTTTGTGTGCAGAGCCATATTATTTTACGCTGCTCCATCAGAACTTGGCTAATCTGTATGTTCATAGCCTCTCAATCAGAGCTGATAAGGATGCTGAACATGGTAAGCAAATGAGTGTGCATGTTGTCAACCATCGTTAGTGTGACACAGGAGGGGATACCCTGGGGAAACCAAAGAGGAGTGGATTTGGGACAGGAAGGCTGGTCAGTCTCCTACCATCTGGATGTTGCAGGAATACAATGACTAATTGCTTACTTCTTCCATTTGATTTTTAGAATACCCAAACTACCAATTATCTCAATGGCAATCTAACTGTAGCTCTCCTCTCTCTCTTCTTTGTGGGAAGTGTGGTTAAGGACAAGGTAAGGTCTAAAACATAGAGTCACAGGGCGAAGGAACTTCCATGTGCTCTTTCAAGGCTAGTACCAGAGCTAGAGGCTAATTGGACCATCCCTGGCACTGGTCCTCATCTCCAAAGCCACCAAAAACTGTAACCTACCTTGTGTATTTTTGACTAACTGAATATCCTAATTAGGTCCCAGGAGCTACATCCCATTACCTCGGAGTTAATTAAGCCTCAGCACTGTGCCAAACGGTGAATGAAGATGCAGTAAAACTGTGCGAGGGAAAGGGCTTTGGTGTGCTGGGGAGGAGGCTGACCTGCTTGTTTGTCGTTGTTATGGAACTCTACATTCCAGGATGTCTTTTATTTTTTATTTGTTTTTATATTTGGCTTAAAATGTTGTTACCTTGGCACAGGTTCTCATTTTCCAGCATGGTTAGCCTAAATTCACCCTATTAAAGATGAACTAGTGATTCTTCCCCCACTATCGTCATGATATATTTATTATCCACAACTAAACTGCCCAAAATACAACATATCTGTTACTAACCGATGAATGACCACTTCCAATATTTATCTTGAAGAACTTCATAGTGCCTCCATCAGCTGTTAAGTTTTAAAACTCCCAGCAAATAGGTTCCTTCCAACTTTGCATTTGCACCTGTATTTACATCTACCGGTTTGAATCTGTAGGAAATATGTACATTGTTTCAAAATTCATATAAATGTAACAATTATGTTATTGATTCATATTCAAAGGAATGCGCATGATCAGAGAGTGATGAAAATAACACTCATCTTGCAGAGTGCATGGAAGAAAAGAGAAGCAGGCATTTCTAAGAAACAATCTCAAAGGTTTATTTAACATGTCAAAAGGAAGGTCACACACTTGGGAATTTAAAAGGGATCGTTGAAATTACTGAAATAATTGGCAAAAACTATGAATTAAACTCAATACTAACATTAAATCAGGTTTTGGTTAAAAGAAGAGGGTGTTTTTTCTTTTCCTTGTTTTTTCTTAAACATTTTATACATGGGTTATTTTATACAACTGGTTCATTGGATAAATGCATCAAAAAGAGAAACCAGTTCTGTAGTAAACTTTACAAAAAAATACACTTTGTTTCATTGAGAGTAGAAAAGGACGGGATCAAATATTGACCAATAATATTTCTTCCTTTTCATCATTTAAAAAAAGTTGTTCTAATATCTATTTTTTGAAAAGTAAAAGCAATATACAGCACAATAAAAGAGAAAGGAATTGCTTTTGTATATTTAGTCAGACGATTTGGTTACCAAGGAGAGGGGCTGTGACTGGAACAGGGCATGATGGGAATGCAGGGCTGCTTGATGGAAAGGAGAGGGCGGGGAGAGCATCGAGTGGTGTAGGGAGCTGAATGGGATTGGCCGAGAGAAAATTGGTGCGGAGTGGCTGGAGTGGCTGCCTGAAGTACCAATAGGGATAGAGATGCTTGGGTGGGACGAGGAGGAAGAGGAAGAAGATGAAGATGACGAAGAAGAAGCAGATCCAGAGGGCTTGCCAGTTAGGAAATGATGGTGCAGGCGTCCCTCTGGTTTGGTGGTGAGGGACAGTGGCTGGGCCTGCTCTGAGTGGGTGGCGGCGGGCGCAGCCGGGGAGGCCAGAGCTGCAGAGGGTGTGGCTGGAGAATCCAGCATGCTGCCGTGAGACGAGGCAGGGCTGTCACACATCTTCTCTGAGGGTAGGTACTGCACACACTGATTCTTGTTCCTGATTGAGAAGTCTGGGTAAACAAAAGGGAGGGGCTTCTTCAATATTGCTGTTAAAAAAGCCAACAATCGTGTCCTTCAACAGTGCCCATTTACTTGTACACATGATAGCTGGCCAAAAAATAAAAAACATTCACAGACAATGTACAGAACATGGAAAACCAAAAGGTCTCGGACAAACAGATAAACTTGAATTAATTTATTTTAAAAAAGGTGAAGTTGCAGAAGTGAAATTAACAACAAAATGGCATATGATTTTATAAATAAAACAAATCGGCCGGAAAAAACCATCTGTGATCATATAAACAAAGTCGATGACACGTTAAATGCCTGCATGTAAATGAGGTTTGAGTGTTGTGCTGCAACAGACCAAACCACTGTGGGTGGAGTGGAGAGCAGTGGCCTGCAGTTCAGCCACACTGGTTCATAACAGCAGACATACCTGCCACAACGTCACTATTAGCACTGAACCTCATATGCTGCTTGTTAAAGTATAGAGGGAATAGAGGAGTTAGTAAAGAAGGAAAAAACTGAAGTCAAAAACATAAAAAGGTGTTATTGCATGTTGTATTGGACCACTGCCAAGTCACATGACCAGCAAAGTGAAGCTTGAGGTACTATTTCACACAGGCCTCTTTCTGCCCTAAATCGAGAAGTACGGTCCAAGAGAAGGACAGAGAGAAAAGGGCCCCTTACCCTCTGGTGTTGAGTCTGGCTTATTATCTCTCTTCCTCTTTTTCCGCTTTCCCTGAGCAGATAAACAAAACAACGTGTTTAGAAAAAAAACTGGTCTCTATCCAAGTGACAGCAACATGCTTCAGCACTACCTCATACAACTTCAGTGTATGAGAACAACAGTACAGCTATTATTACAGATACAGTATTGAATCATTTTTAAACCAAGTGGAAATGAGGGGGCACTTAAGCAACCCACAGTTCCCTCATTGTTAAAAGATCCATGGAAAGATGTCCTACTCACATAGTTATCTCGTGCTGACCAGCCTGGGTAGAGTTGGGAGTGGAGTTGCCTCTCTTTCCTTGCCAGCTCATAGTATTTGGCTTGCTCTTCTCTCGAAAGTGAGTGCCACTGAACACAAACATGACAAAAGTCAGAGAACTAGTTGAAGCATGTACAGAATTTACATCCACAAACACATTCCCAAACTGTTGTGTGTGTGTGTGTGTGTTTGTGTGGTCAGGCTGTGTGCTGTGCTCACCCTTCGACCCAGTATCTGGTTGATGGCAGCGCTCTCCTTCAGAGTGCACTCAGCCACCACCTTGGCCCTCATCTCCTTCATGTACAGCATGAAGGCATTCAGAGGCTTCTTGATATGAGGCTTCTTGTCTTCCTCCTTCTTCGCTGGGCCCGGAGACTTCCTGCTGAGACAACAAAACACACATTCAAATGTCACTTAAAATATTCCTTTTGTGTGAGGTCTGATTCACTTCCAGAAGACCTGGCTGACCCATTACAAAGGTCAGGATATTCTTGAATCCTGGCCCTTTAAATGGAACTATGAATAGAGACTGGATACTCAGTCAATCATCCATTTGAATAAGATCAGAGTATAAAGAGTGTATATGTTTGGCAATAAGTAAATGTGAAGAATCTGTTAGTTAATGGTCCTTACGAATGCATAGAGGGGCTCATGTGGTCATGACTGTTGGGCTCCTGCTTGATGGCTGGTGATACGATAGCAGGATGAGGGATACCAGTCTGGTGCATGCCGTGAGGGTGGTGGGGCATCATGTGGGGGGAGAAACGGCTAGACACCAAGCTGGAAAACAACAAAGACAAAACACCTGTTAAACTTTTCACAGGCACTTTTTGTCTGGCCTGTCAAGTCAATTTCGACTGCTTTGACTGTCTGGAGTCTAGACTAAAGTAATGTCCAAAGTTAGCTACATATTTTTCTTCTTCTTCGAATAAAGGCTCAAAAACCCCTTTATCCGACCATGCCTGGAGAAAAGTGGAGTGTGTGGTAACCATGGTGACCAAGGGGCCCTGACACCTGAAACCACTTCCCTCCCTGTGTTCCAAACCATGGAGGGACTTTCACAGCTACCAGAACAGAACATTCAGATAACTGTCGGAAAATGAGAGTGGTGCTAACACAACACAATGGTACATTGTACACGGACAAAGGGGGGAATTAAGGTCTGTGCTCCTCTGCCACGCATTCCTGTTAAATATATGATTGAATGGAAAATCCTTTCATGTTTCATAAAAATCTCATAACATTTAAGACAGATATGGTCCATGATTTACTATAGCCTTGTACCGTAAGTTTGTGAGTGTGCACAGATGCTTTCCTTGCTTTACTTCCCCAGAGTCAGGTGAACTTGTGGATACCATTTTAATGTCTCCGAGTCCAGTATGAAGGACGTTCGAGGGAGTTTTCCGAGCGGTTCCCATAGACTTCCAGTCATTGCGATAATGCTAGTTAGCAATTGCGCAAACGTTAGTTAGCAACTTCCATCAAACTGCACCCAGACAAATGGTATCCACAAGTTCATCTGTCTCCAGGGAAGTAGATAAAGGGATTCTTGCCAAAATCCTGAAGTATCCCTACAACAGTAACAAGTCAAATTGAGGATAACCCCATAGGGTAAATCTTATGAAAATATTCTCTCCAATATTTTTTGACTTAAAACTATAATCTCATACGTAAGAGGGGCGGGCCTCTTTCAACCATTACCATCCCAGCAGCCCCAAAAAACAATGAGGAAAAGAAAATATAAAACATAAAAAGTCAAGCAGACATTTTGCTACATACTGTATGAGATACCGTACATAAAGTAATATACTTGTGACGAAACTGTCAAGTATTACCTGACACACGTATCATGTCTTGTTCAAGGGGGGCGGATGGTAAGACAAACTTTGTAACAATGTGGCAGGAACTGAGAGTACTATTGATCCCATTGAGACCCTGATGAATATTTCATCCCATACTAGCACCGGAAGGCTCGCTACAAATCTTTCACATTTTGACAGAGGGCAGAGAGTTAAATCAGATGGGAGTTGTCGGTTCAGATTAGCTTTGATTTGTCCTAATCGATTCTTAGCCCTTTCATCTTTGTGTGTGTGTGTGTGTGTGTAACAGAGCAACTCAGAACATTGGCCTGAGCGAGAAAAGACAGTGCTGTCTACCGGGTAAGGTTTTGAATGCCAATAGTCTGTTCGCTTTCTCTTTGGAAGGAAGGCTGATCTCATCTTTAGAAGACTTAGCCCCCCACATTCCTTTGTAGTCCCTACCCCACTGGCTGTCCATGGTTGGTTACCCATGTCCTAATACTGTTATAAACTAATGAGCAATGACAAGATCAGAAACATGACTACAGAGTGTAATGTAACCACTAGATATTGAATATCTCAATTTTTAGGGAGGGTTAGGGGTGAGACTGGGTGACAAAAAGCAGAGAGATCCACTCACCTGGACATGGACGCATTCATTGCGAGGGCGGGATAGGGGTGCCGGAACCCCCCTGGGGGGATAGAGTACATGTGCTGGCCCTGCCTGAGAATGAGAGAACGAGAGGGAGGCAACAGTGAGAAGAGGATCCGACACAGCTGAGAGAGAACGCAGCAGTACTAATCCAGCCCTCATCAACTGCAATCCCCTGCGTGAGGAACAGCACCATTCAAATTGATTACAAGACCCATGGCAAAACCCATCGAATGTGAAGTATTTATCGTAAATATCTCAAATATGACAGTGTTTTAATATTTTGAATATCAGAACGTGCTTTAAAGTTTAAGAAATGCATCAGATTGTAGTCAATGTTTCTCCTATACTATAGTTGAAGTCGGAAGTTTACATACACCTTAGCCAAATACATTTAAGAACTTGGTTTTTCACAATTCCTGATATTTAATCCAAGTACAAATTCCCTGTTTTAGGTCAGTTAGGATCACCACTTTATTTTAAGAACGTCAAATGTCAGAATAATTGTACAGAGAATGATTTATTTCAGCTTTTCAGAAGTTTACATACACTCAATTAGTATTTGGTAGCTTTGCCATTAAATTGTTTAACTTGGGTCAAACGTTTTGGGTACCCTTCCACAAGCTTCCCAAAATAAGTTGGGTGAATTGTGGCCCATTCATCCTGACAGAGCTGGTGTAACTGAGTCAGGTTTGTATGCCTCCTTGCTCGCACACGACTGTTCAGTTCTGCCCACACATTTTCTATAGGACTGAGGTCAGGGCTTTGTGATGGCCACTCCAATACCTTGACTTTGTTGTCCTTAAGCAATTTAGCCACAACTTTGGAAGTATGCTTGGGGTCATTGTCCATTTGGAAGACCCATTTGCGACCAAGCTTTAACTTCCTGACTGATGTCTTGGGATGTTGCTTCAATATATCCACATAATTTTCCTCCTCATGATGCCATTGATTTTGTGAAGTGCAGCAGCCCCTTCTGCAGCAAAGCACCCCCACAACATGATGCTGCCACCCCTGTGCTTCACAGTTGACATGGTGTTCTTCAGCTTGCAAGTCTCCCCCTTTTCATCCAAATATAACGATGGTCACTATGGCCAAACAGTTGTTTCATTAGACCAGAGGATATTTCTCCAAAAAGTACAATCGTTGTCCTCATTTGCAGTTGCAAAATGTAGTCTGGCTGGTTTTGGAGCAGTGGCTTTTCCTTGTTAAGCGGCCTTTCAGGTTATGTCGATATAGGACTCATTTTACTGTGGATGTAGATACTTTTGTACCTGTTTCCTCCAGCATCTTCACAAGGTCCTTTGCTGCTGTTCTGGGATTGATTTGCACTTTTCGCACCAACGTACGTTCACCTCTAGGAGAAAGAACACGTCTCCTCCCTGAGCAGTATGACGGCTGCGTGGTCCCGTGGTGTTTATACTTGCATACTATTGTTTGTACATATAAACGTGGTACCTTCAGGCATTTGGAAATTGCTCCCAAGGATGAACCAGACTTGTGGAGGCCTACTTGTTTTTCTGAGGTCTTGGCAGATTTCTTTTGATTTACCCATGATGTCAAGGTTTGAAGGTAGCCCTTGAAATACATCCACAGGCACACTCAAATTATGTCAATTAGCCTATCAGAAGCTTCTAAAGCCATGGCATCATTTTCTGGAATTTTCCAAGCGGTTTAAAGGCACATTCAACTTAGTGTATGTAAACTTCTGACCTACTGGAATTGTGATACAATGAATTTTAAGTGAAATAATCTGTCTGTAAACAATTATTGGAAAAATGACTTGTGTCATGCACAAAGTAGATGTCCTAACCGCCTGGCAAAACTATAGTTTGTTAACAAGAAATTTGTGGAGTGGTTGAAAAACGAGTTTTAATGACGCCAACCTAAGTGCATGTAAACTTCCGACTTCAACTTCAATATGAGATTTGGACTGTATGATTTAATGCTGTGTGTTACTCACTGTGGCACCAGCCAGCCCAGAGGATGAGGGATCTGTCCCACTGCACCTGGAGACAGGGGGTAGTATGGAGAGAGCTCTGATGGGTGGGGAGTCCGAGGAATGCCTGAAGGGAACACAAAAGGGGACAGTTTAAGCATTTAGGTCATTATACTAGTTACAGTCAAGGTTATTTTATCTAAGAAATTAGCCAATGATAAAGTCAGACATACCTCAGTTAAAGTTGAATACAAGCCATGCAATGCTTTTGGATCAGAGGCGGTATTAGGCAGCAACATGATATTCCATGAGGTTGTGTGTGTACCTGTCTTTGGGTCAAGGATCTCCGGGGAGAGGTGTGAGGGAGGGGTTCCGGGGGAGAAGTGTTCGTTGCTGTAGGTGATGAGGGGGGTCAGCGGATGGACGTGGTGAGCATGCTGCACCACTGGGACCTTGTTGGACTGTAGGAGAGACAAGAGGAACACACAGAGGGACTTTAGACATGGGAAAGAGAGGATCGGTTAGAGCAGGGGTTTACTGGTATTCCTGGGTCTCCAAACACTCTCACAGAAATTGTCTCATTCATAACTTACAGATAACACAGTCTGGCATTTGTAACACGTTGTGCATGATGTTTGACATATTCATTGACATACATGTATAGCCTTCTGCATCATAATGTTCCAAATCCATCATGGAGCCAGTGAGCATGAAGGTACAGTGCATTCGGAAAGTATTCAGACCCCTCAACTTTTTCCATTTACGTAAGTATTCAGACCCTTTGAAGCACCTGTGAATGCTATTACAGCCTCGAGTTATCTTAGGTATGACGTTACAAGCTTGGCACAACAGTATTTGGGAGTTTCCCCCATTCCTCTCTATAGATCCTCTCAAGATCTGTCAGGTTGGATGGGGAGCATTGCTGCACAGCGATTTTCAGGTCTCTCCAGAGATGTTCGATCAGGTTCAAGTCAGGGCTATGGCTGAGCCACTCAAGGACATTCAGAGACTTGTCCCGAAGCCACTCCTGCGTCTTGGTTGTGTGCTTAGGGTCGTTGTCCTGTTGGAAGGTGAACCTTCACCCCAGTCTGAGGTCCTGAGCGCTCTGGAGCATGTTTTCACCAAGGATCTCTCTGTACTTTGCTCCGTTCATCTTTCCCTCGATCCTGACTAGTCTCCCATTCCCTACCGCTGATAAACATCCTCAAAGCATGATGCTGCCACCACCATGCTTCACCGTAGGAATGGTGCCAGGTTTCCTCCAGACGTGACGCTTGGCATTCAGGCCAAAGTGTTCAATCTTGGTTTCATAAGACCAGAGAACCTTGTTTCTAATGGTCTAAGAGTCCTTTAGGTGCATTTTGGCAAACTCCAAGCGGGCTGTCATGTGCCTTTTACAGGGTTCAGTCTGACCACTCTTCCATAAAGGCCTGAATGGTGGAGTGCTGCTGAAATGGTTGTGCTTCTGGGATGTTCTCTTATCTCCACAGAGGAACTCTGGAGCTATGTCAGAGTGACCATCGGGTTCTTGGTCACCTCCCTGACCAAGGTCCTTCTCCCCCGATTGCTCTGTTTGGATGGGCGCCCAGCTCTAGTAAGAGTCTTGGTAGTTCCGAACTTCTTACAATTAAGAATGACGGAGGTCGCTGTGTTCTTGGGGACCTTCAACTGCATTTTTTGGTACCCTTCCCCAAATCTATGCCTCGACATAATCCTGTCTTGGAGCACTGTGGGACCTTACATACAGTACCAGTCAAAAGTTTGGACACACCTACTCATTCAAGGGTTTCTCTTTATTTACTATTTTCTACATTGTAGAATAATAGAATACATCAAAGCTATGAAATAACACATGGAATGATGTTGTAACCAAAAAAGTGTTTTGTTAAAAGTTAATGCGTTTGAGCTAATCAGTTGTGTTCTGTCAAGGTAGAGGTGGTTTACAGAAGATAACCCTATTTGGTAAAAGACCATGTCCATATTATGGCAAGAACAGCTCAAATAAGCAAAGAGAAATAACAGTCCATCATTACCTTAAGACATGAAGGTCAGACAATCAGGAAAATGTCAAGAACTTTGAAAGTTTCATCAAGTGCTATGATGAAACTGACTCTCATGAGGACCGCCACAGGAAAGGAAGACTCAGAGTTAGCTCTGCTAAAGAGGATGAGGTCATTAGAGTTACCAGCATCAGAAATTGCAGCCCAAATAAATGCTTCAGAGTTCAAGTAACAGACACATCTCAACATCAACTGTTCAGAGGAGACTACATGAATAAGGCCTTCATGGTTTAATTTCTGCAAAGAAACCACTACTAAAGGACACTAATTAGAAGAAGAGACTTGCTTGGACCAAGAAACACACACAATGGACATTAGACCGGTGGAAATCTTTCCTTTGGTCTGATGAGTCCAAATTTGTGATTTTTTTGGTTCCAACCACCATGTCTTTGTGAGACACAGAGTAGGTGAATGGATGATCTCTGAATGTGTGGTTTCTACTGTGAAGCATGGAGGAGGAGTGATGGTGCTTTGCTGGTAATCCCGCCTGTGATTTATTTAGAATTCAGGGCACACTTAACCTGCATGTCTACCACAGCATTCTGCAGCGATACACCGTCCCATCTAGTTTGCGCTTCGTAGGGCTATCATTTGTTTTTCAACAGGACAATGATCCAGCACACCTTCAGGCTGTGTAATGGCTATTTGACCAAGAAGGAGAGTGATGAGTGCTGCATCAGATGACCTGGCCTCCACAATCACCCAACCTCAACCCAATTTAGATAGTTTGGGATGAGTTGGACTGCAGAGTAAAGGAAAAGCAGCCTTCAAGACGGTTGGAAATTAATTCCAGGTGAAGCTGGTTGAGAGAATGCCAAGAGTGTGCAAAGCTGTCATCAAGGCAAACGGTGGCTACTTTGAAGAATCTCAAATAGAAAATATATTTTGATTTGTTTAACACTTTTTTAGTTACTACAAGATTCCATATGTGTTATTTCATAGCTTTGATGTCTTCACTATTAATCTACAATGTATAAAATAGTTTTAAAAAATAAAGAAAAACCCTTGAATGAGTATGTGTGTCCAAACTTCTGACCGGTACTGTATATTTCCCGAGTTGTATAATATCTCCTAGATATAGGACAGACACTTGTTGTTTTCTCATTGTTATTATGGGGTATTGTGTGTAGATTGATGAGGAAAATAAATCATTTCAGCGATTTTAGAATCATGCTGTGACGTAACAAAATGTTGAAAAAGGGTCAATGGGTCTGAATACTTTCTGAATACCCTGTATGCTGTTGGTAGTCACCGTGGCACTGAGTCATGTGTGTAAAGGTGATGGTGAGCCCCTTTGTCTGTGTCTGCCTGTCGCTCTTCCTCCCTGGTAAACAAAACAGGCTGTGGCAGTGCGTGTGACGGGCCCTATGATGCAATCTGGATCCCCACCAAGGCACAGTGAAAGCCTGCGGATACATGCCAACACCATTACGGCCATGTAGTGGCGGAGAGAACTGTTTGTTCAGCCTAACAGGCAAAACAACAGGGCCCAATATCCAAAAGTCACACCTGTAAGTACTCTAGGTACTTCAATGCCCATACACATGACTGGATCCCGTATCTCACGCCGCTAACTCACCCATGTTACCCCTATACACATTTTTAGGATCTCTCATTGATTTGGTCTGAGTACACTACACTGGTATTAGATCCATCTTTATGGTCTATGGGAATAAATTCCTATATACACTCAAAGCACTCACAATACAGCATAAATCACAATGGGAGTTGGGAAATACACTTCAAGAAGTTTTCTGGAGCAGACTCATTGTTATTTCAGCTTTTTTAATAGAGCTGTGTGGTGCCAGAGAAACTCCAGATCACCAATAGTCTGCTAGCTAACTGCACTAGAGCTGGCCAGGACAGCCAGGAGGATGATGATGATGATAATAATAACCAGAGTCTCTACTTTCATTAGGCAGCGTTCAGCCTCAGTCATTTCCCCTGGCTGCCCCGCTCAATGGAACGCTTGTTGGCCCAACTCGTCACATGGGAGGGTCAGCGGTGGGGGGGAGAAAGGAATCTTGTTCCTCCAGACCTAACCTTTCTTCAGTATCCCTCCCCAACTCCTTCTCAACCTCTCGTCTAACCAATGAGGTCCAGGAGGGAACAAGGTTTGCATTGAGACGTCTGTACGCTCTCTTACTTCACGCTGCTTAGAATTGTTCCAAATATCAGGCATGCTTTTTCTGCCCTTTTTTATATCAGTTCCAACCTTTCCCCTTTTTTAAGTCTCAGCAAACTTGTTTCTCCTGCTCCCAAAGCCTGCTTTGATTTCAGAAATGCCAGTTGTGACGAGGATAATATGCAAAGCGAAACGAGAAAATTAACTTAAAATGTTTAACGCCTTGTAAAAGGTGAAGTATACATTTGTTCAAAGTGCACATTAGGTGTAAACAAACAAAGAACCCATGATACGGATAAAGCTTTCATATTATATGATGGTTGCATAAAGCATTATTGCATTATGTAGAAAACCCAGTGCTCAAATGTCATGTATACTTTAGGCAGGCTTTGTTGTTCTACTTCATGTACAATGTGATAAAATTTCTCCTATATTGTGGATGCTGTTTGAGACCTCTGGACCTGAGTGCCAACACATTTTGGGAAGCACTTCAGTGAGAATTGGAAATGATCGGCATTAATAATTTGTACTTTGGAATACACCAATCACGTGTTCACTTCGAACGGATTTTTAAGTTTAACAGCGCCAGCTTCAACATGGATACCAGACTCTGCATTTTAGTAAAGTGTTGCCAAAAAATGTGTGGAACAGAAATATGTACTGTAGGTGTGGGCTGTTCACATGCAAAACCTTTTTGGCCAGCAGCCTACCTGCTTAAACCATCTCCAGAGGAGAGGTCCCTCTTTGGTCTACCTTAAGGGACATAGATGGTTACCTCATCAACTTCTACTGGCTTATTAGGTACTGACTGAAAAGTAAGTAAGTCCCTCCCACTAGATCTGAATATTATGAGTGGCTACAATTAAATAAGAAAACTTTTAAAAATGAAGGCAATGGTATTACACTTCTTCAGTCTGTCACCTAAACGTTCAGCTGGAATGCAGTTCAACAGTAATTACCAGTTAGTAAATGTGAAATTCCCACAACAAGTCATCTTAACATGTAAAAGTGATTTTAAAAAAATACTGATTAAGTTAGTTTAAGATGTTGGGGGGGGGGGGGGGGTTCTAAGCCGACATGTGGAATTGTTTTATGAAGGTCATACCATGGATCATTTAGCCATTTGATTTTGAATTTTAGGACCCCTTTAAGTAGGCCGCAAAAACATTAAATTTGATAAAATATTGAATTTGGCATTTACTACTATAGCCCATAGATTAATACATTAATGAATTTAAAAATTGACAGTCAAAATAATACATCATAAAGAAAAAGGTTTTGAAGTGTCTGTCCTATATCTAGGAGATATTATAAAACTCAGGAAAAATACAGTACCAGTCAGAAGTTTGGACACACCTACTCATTAAAGGGTTTTTCTTTATTTTTTACTATTTTATACATTGTAGAATAATAGAAAACATCAAAGCTGTGAAATAACACATATGGATTCATGTAGTAACCAAAAAAAGTGTTAAACAAATCCAAAAATATTTTCTATTTGAGATTCTTCAAAGTAGCCACCCTTTGCCTTGATGACAGCTTTGCACACTCTTGGCATTCTCTCAACCAGCTTCATGAGGGATGCTTTTCCAACCGTCTTGAAGGAGTTCCCACATATGCTGAGCACTTGTTGGCTGCTTTTCCTTTCCTCTGCAGTCCAACTCATCCCAAACCATCTCAATTGGGTTGAGGTCAGGTGATTGTGAAGGCCAGGTCATCTGATGCAGCACTCCAACGCTCTCCTTCTTGAATCAAATAGTCCTTACACAGCCTGTTTTGGGTCATTTGGGTACTGTTGCAAAACAAATGATTAGCCCCACGAAGCGCAAACCAGATGGGATGGCGTATCGCTGTAGAATGCTGTGGTAGCCATGCTGGTTAAGTGTGCTTTGAATTCTAAATAAATCACAGACAGTGTCACCAGCACCCCCACACCATCACAAATCCTCATGAGAGCCAGTTTCATCATAGCACTTGGTGGTTTTTGCGACTGCACTTGAAGGAACTTTCAAAGTTCTTGACATTTTACATATTGACGGACCTTCATGTCTTAATGTAATGATGGACTGTTATTTCTCTTTGCTTATTTGAGCTGTTCTTGCCATAATATGGACTTGGTCTTTTACCAAATAGGGTTTATCTTCTGTATACCACCCCTACCTTGTCACAACACAGCTGATTGGCACAAACGCATTATCTTTTAACAGGGCACACCTGTTAATTGAAATGCATTCCAGGTGACTACCTCATGAAGCTGGTTGAAAGAATGCCAATAGTGTGTAAAGCTGTCATCAAGTCAAAGGGTGGCTACTTTGAAGAATCTCAAATAGAAAATATATTTTGAATTGTTTAACACGGTTTTGGTTACTACACCATTGTGTCCAAGAGTGTCTCCCCTTTCTACAGTGGGGTCATATTAGTTTGTAGCCCAAACGGTTTGGAAGCAACAGACAAATGTTGGGACATCAACATTAGCATCTTCAGATGAGTCCCGTGGGGCTTGTAAGAGCAAAACAGAGAACACCACCGTGTTTGTGAGAGTCTTCCCTTTCGATAGAGTGATCATATTAGTTTGATGACCAAACCGTTTAAATGCTACAGTGCTTTTTGTGAGAAGACCAAGAAGTCTCCTGGTCTGACAAACAGCGCTGTAGCTCTGCCACTTTCCAATGCAGGGCGACATGTGGGGATGCAGCTGATTGAGACGCAGCCCATTCAAAAAGCTAGACACTGTATTTCTAGCTTAAACGGACAGATTTTGATGGGGATTTGTTTTCTTCCTATGCTGCGTTTAGATGGTACGAGGTAGACAGCAAACCAGATGTCATTCTTTTCAATGAGACCCCGAATGTAAATGCTGTGGAGGATGGCGGCGGAAGACGAGACTTGCCGCCAGAGTTCAAATATTTAAAGCTCTGCCGTCTGCCGCAGCATTTCTTTTCTACCGGATGTTGATTTGCACTGTTTGTTTACGGAAATCTCCGTAGCAACACATACTGTCGCGCTGGCTTGCTTTTGCTGTCGCCCTCTTTCTTGCTTTCTTGTCCCGCTTTGCCAACAGGTAGTTTTTGCATCCCTCGTCTAAACGCAGCATTAGATTCCAGGTGTGTCAATAGACACTAGGTCAATAGACTCTAGCCCATCAATACCTCTATTCATCCTCTAATAACCCTCCTACCCATGACAGCTTCACATGCTTGGCTTCATGATCACATGGGCAAGGAACATAAGATATGTTGCAATCTGGAGCCAGATGGGCTCTGCATTGACCTGCCTACATGTTGAAAACTGCCCAATCCACTGTACCAAAACACAATGCCTTCACAAATGGCGTGTGGCAACACTGACTAATGATATTAGATTTGAGTCGACACGGTAACAGGAAGAAAAGTTGCCGAGCCAGTGCAGAGACAAGGTCGCTGTCTGTTAAGCGGTATGAGGTGAAGTAGGCCGAGGTGGCAGTACCTCACTGGGCCATTAAACTTGGAACACTGCTAAGAAAACCACACTCCTTGGTCTATGTGGGTGTAGGGGTGGATTTCATTCAAGCAAACATGTTTTTGGATCCTGCACATCTGAATTGAATTACTACGCAAACAGCCAATGGGGAAAGAGAGCGCAGAACAAACTTTGTGTATGCCTTTCTACTACGCAATCCCTTCAGGGTGGGAAGCTCAGAGGCCTTTCAAAACTCCAGGAAAGAAAGAGTGAAAAGATCGCATGGCATGCTGAGAAATCCAAGCCTTGTTTGTCAATGACAAAAGGAAACAGACGTAAGTTGACTGACCATGACACATGTTTTTAGAATCAACCCACCAAAAACTATGCCATTAATCACAGAGGCGCTACGCCACTTTGTCTGACCAGTCATCCCCTCTGAAAGGGTCAATTGCAAGAATGTTTAAGGTTAAGAAAATGACTGTGTCACTTCAGTGGCACGACTCAGCACCATACTCTACAGACCAGTGATGCATAACCAAATCAGAGCTGCACTATCCTTATATGCAAATAGACCATTGCCATATATGAATGTGTGCAATTCACTTTTAACCGGACTGTCTTTACAGCATTAATGGTGGCGAGTAGATGCATCTTGTTTTGAGATCAAAGACGAGAGCAGCATGTAGCCACGCATGCACATTTGTTCATAGAATTTGCTAGTAAGTGAGTTATTAGCAAAGTTATAGCTCATTTATAAATCAGCAATGAGAGAGTGGTTGCTTCCTACAAGAGCACAAAAAGTATGCATTTCTATCCATCTTTGAAAAGCGAGTCAGGTAAAGATCATTTTTTCTGTCTTAAAGGGACAGTGTTGTACTTTGAGACTAAAGAAGCCAATAGGCAGAGGGTAGCATCATTTGTCTGATTTTCTGTAAAAATGGTATGGGAATAATAATTCACTTTATTTTGTAAAGTGGTTTCTTCTTGCATTAAACAGCACATTTTCAGTCACCTCCTTGTGTCACTTTCTGACCTTAGTTCCTTTGTTATGTCTTTGTTTTAGATTGGTCAGGGCGTAAGTTGGGGTGGGTAGTCTATGTTATTTTTTCCATGTGTTTGGCCTAGTATGGTTCTCAATCAGAGGCAGGTGCTGTTCGTTGGCTCGGATTGAGAATCCGAGCCGGGAGGAGTGGTGCCAAGGCTGCGCACCAGGGCTCCAGTGCTCCCCCACAGTCCGGTCCATCCGGTGCCTCTTCTAAGCACCAGGACTCCTGTAGGTCTCCCCAGCCTGGTGGGTCTAGTGGCAGCCCCACGCACCAGGCTGTCTCTCCGTCTCCTCCCTCCAGGTTCTGCCGTCTGTTAGAAGCTGCCGGAGCCGCCCGTCAGTCCAGAGCTGCCAGAATCTCCCGTCCATTCGGGACCCACGGCTAGGGTCCCCAGTCCAAGGTCGGCGGCGATGGTCGCTGCTCCCAAGGCGCCACTTAAGTGGACCAAGACTATGGCGGAGTGGGGTCCACATCCCACGCCAGAGCTGCCACCGCGGACAGACGCCCACCCAGACCCTCCCCTATAGGTTCAGGTTTTGCGGCCGGGGTCCGCACCTTTGGGGGGGTCACGTGCTGACCTTAGTTCCTTTGTCATGTCTTTGTTTTAGATTGGTCAGGGCGTGAGTTGGGGTGGGTAGCCTATGTTATTTTTTCTATGTGTTTGGCCTAGTACGGTTCTCAATCAGAGGCAGGTGTCGTTCGTTGTCTCTGATTAAGAATCATACTTAGGTAGCCTGTTTTTCCCATTTTAGTTGTGGGTGATTGTTTTCTGTTGGTCTCATTCCAACGACGATCGTTACACCTTGTCTGAAGGACAAGTGGATAAACAGGTTAATGCCAAGCCCTGCATATTTTTTTCCAAAAGTATTAAGGAATGTTTGCCTACAATGAACACCCCACATTGGCTGATACTGTAGGCTGAATGATAGAACAGCTATTTCTGTCATGTTTGTCATTTATTATCATGTCTTGTCCCTGTGCTCCCCATTCTATTCGTTTCCCTCTGCTGGTCTTATTTGGTTCTTTCCCTCTTTCTATCCCTCTCTCTCCCCCCTCCCTCTCTCACTCTCTCGCTCTCTCTTCTCTCTATCGTTCCGTTCCTGCTCCCAGCTGTTCCTATTCCCCTAATCATCATTTAGTCTTCCCACACCTGTTCCCGATCCTTTCCCCTGATTAGAGTCCCTATTTATTCCTTTGTGTTCCGTTCCTGTCCCGTCGGTTCCTTGTTTAGTATTCACCATGCTGTGATTGCGTTTCGCCCTGTCCTGTCGTGTTTTTGCTGTGATTGTGTATCGCCCTGTCCTGTCGTGTTTTTTGCCTTCATCAGATGCTGCGTGTGAGCAGGTGTCTCTGTCAACTACGGCCTGCGCCTACCCGAAGCGACCTGCAGTCTGTGGCCGCTTCTCCTGTTATTCCCCTCTACAGACTAGAGGATTTCTGTTATTCCCTGTTTGGACTTGAATAAACTCTGTTTCTGTTAAGTCGCTTTTGGGTCCTCTTTCACCGGCATGACAGAAGGAACCGACCAAGGAATGGACCCAGCGACTTCAGACGCTCGTTACACTGCCGTCGAGATCCAAGGAGCCATGCTCGGCAGACACGAGCAGGAATTGTCTGCTGCTCGCCATGCCGTGGAGAACCTGGCCGCTCAGGTTTCCGACCTCTCTGGACAGTTCCAGAGTCTACGTCTCGTGCCACCTGTTACTTCCTGGCCTGCCGAGCCTCCAGAACCTAGGGTTAATAACCCACCTTGCTACTCCGGGCAGCCCACTGAGTGCCGCTCCTTTCTCACGCAGTGTGAGATTGTGTTCTCTCTCCAACCCAACACATACTCTAGAGAGAGCTCGGGTTGCTTACGTCATTTCACTCCTTACTGGCCGGGCTCGAGAATGGGGCACAGCTATCTGGGAGGCAAGGGCTGATTGCTCTAACAAGTTCCAGAACTTTAAAGAGGAGATGATTCGGGTTTTTGACCGTTCAGTTTTTGGTGGGGAGGCTTCTAGGGCCCTGGCTTCCTTATGCCAAGGTGAACGGTCCATAACGGATTATTCTATTGAGTTTCGCACTCTTGCTGCCTCTAGTGAGTGGAACGAGCCGGCGCTGCTCGCTCGTTTTCTGGAGGGACTCCACGCAGTGGTTAAGGATGAGATTCTCTCCCGGGAGGTTCCTTCAGATGTGGACTCTTTGATTGCTCTCGCCATCCGCATAGAACGACGGGTAGATCTTCGTCACCGGGCTCGTGGAAGAGAGCTCGCATCAACGGTGTTTCCCTGCTCCGCATCGCAACCATCTCCCTCCTCTGGCTTTGAGACTGAGCCCATGCAGCTGGGAGGGATTCGCATCTCGACTAAGGAGAGGGAACGGAGGATCACCAACCGCCTGTGCCTCTATTGCGGAGTTGCTGGACATTTTGTTAATTCATGTCCAGTAAAAGCCAGAGCTCATCTGTAAGCGGAGGGCTACAGGTGAGCGCAACTACTCAAGTCTCTCCATCAAAGTCCTGTACTACTTTGTCGGTCCATCTACGCTGGACCGGTTCGGGTGCTACATGTAGTGCCTTGATAGACTCTGGGGCCGAGGGTTGTTTCATGGACGAAGCATGGGTTCGGAAACATGACATTCCTTTCAGAGAGTTAGAGAAGCCTACGCCCATGTTCGCCTTAGATGGTAGTCATCTTCCCAGTATCAGATTTGAGACACTACCTTTAACCCTCACAGTATCTGGTAACCACAGTGAGACTATTTCTTTTTTGATTTTCCGTTCACCGTTTACACCTGTTGTTTTGGGTCATCCCTGGCTAGTATGTCATAATCCTTCTATTAATTGGTCTAGTAATTCTATCCTATCCTGGAACGTTTCTTGTCATGTGAAGTGTTTAATGTCTGCCATCCCTCCCGTTTCTTCTGTTCCTACTTCTCAGGAGGAACCTGGCGATTTGACAGGAGTGCCGGAGGAATATCATGATCTGCGCACGGTCTTCAGTCGGTCCCGAGCCAACTCCCTTCCTCCTCACCGGTCGTATGATTGTAGTATTGATCTCCTTCCGGGGACCACTCCTCCTCGAGGTAGACTATACTCTCTGTCGGCTCCCGAACGTAAGGCTCTCGAGGATTATTTGTCTGTGTCTCTTGACGCCGGTACCATAGTGCCTTCTTCTTCTCCGGCCGGGGCGGGGTTCTTTTTTTGTTAAGAAGAAGGACGGTACTCTGCGCCCCCTGCGTGGATTATCGAGGGCTGAATGACATAACGGTTAAGAATCGTTATCCGCTTAGCCCTAGGCGAATGGCGACAGTGGTTGGAGGGGGCGACCGTTCCTTTTGTCGTTTGGACAGACCATAAGAACCTTGAGTACATCCGTTCTGCCAAACGACTTAATGCCCGTCAAGCTCGTTGGGCGTTGTTTTTCGCTCGTTTCGAGTTTGTGATTTCTTACCGTCCGGGTAGCAAGAACACCAAGCCTGATGCCTTATCCCGTCTGTTTAGTTCTTCTGTGGCTTCTACTGATCCCGAGGGGATTCTTCCTTATGGGCGTGTTGTCGGGTTAACAGTCTGGGGAATTGAAAGACAGGTTAAGCAAGCACTCACGCACACTGCGTCGCCGCGCGCTTGTCCTAGTAACCTCCTTTTCGTTCCTGTTTCCACTCGTCTGGCTGTTCTTCAGTGGGCTCACTCTGCCAAGTTAGCTGGTCATCCCGGTGTTCGAGGCACTCTTGCGTCTATTCGCCAGCGCTTTTGGTGGCCGACTCAGGAGCGTGACACGCGCCGTTTCGTGGCTGCTTGTTCGGACTGCGCGCAGACTAAGTCGGGTAACTCTCCTCCTGCCGGTCGTCTCAGACCGCTCCCCATTCCTTCTCGACCATGGTCTCACATTGCCTTAGACTTCATTACCGGTCTGCCTTTGTCTGCGGGGAAGACTGTGATTCTGACGGTTGTCGATAGGTTCTCTAAGGCGGCACATTTCATTCCCCTCGCTAAACTTCCTTCCGCTAAGGAGACGGCACAAATCATTATTGAGAATGTATTCAGAATTCATGGCCTCCCGTTAGACGCCGTTTCAGACAGAGGCCCGCAATTCACGTCACAGTTTTGGAGGGAGTTCTGTCGTTTGATTGGTGCGTCCGTCAGTCTCTCTTCCGGGTTTCATCCCCAGTCTAACGGTCAAGCAGAGAGGGCCAATCAGACGATTGGTCGCATACTACGCAGCCTTTCTTTCAGAAACCCTGCGTCTTGGGCAGAACAGCTCCCCTGGGCAGAATACGCTCACAATTCGCTTCCTTCGTCTGCTACCGGGTTATCTCCGTTTCAGAGTAGTCTGGGTTACCAGCCTCCTCTGTTCTCATCCCAGCTTGCCGAGTCCAGCGTTCCCTCCGCTCAAGCGTTTGTCCAACGTTGTGAGCGCACCTGGAGGAGGGTGAGGTCTGCACTTTGCCGTTACAGGCCACAGACGGTGAGAGCCGCCAATAAACGCAGGATTAAGAGTCCAAGGTATTGTTGCGGCCAGAGAGTGTGGCTTTCCACTCGCAACCTTCCTCTTACGACAGCTTCTCGTAAGTTGACTCCGCGGTTCATTGGTCCGTTCCGTGTCTCCCAGGTCGTCAATCCTGTCGCTGTGCGACTGCTTCTTCCGCGACATCTTCGTCGCGTCCATCCTGTCTTCCATGTCTCCTGTGTTAAGCCCTTTCTTCGCACCCCGTTCGTCTTCCCTCCCCCCCTCCCGTCCTTGTCGAGAGCGCACCTATTTACAAGGTACATAAGATCATGGACATGCGTTCTCGGGGACGGGGTCACCAATACTTAGTGGATTGGGAGGGTTACGGTCCTGAGGAGAGGAGTTGGGTTCCGTCTCGGGACGTGCTGGACCGTTCACTCATCGATGATTTCCTCCGTTGCCGCCAGGATTCCTCCTCGAGTGCGCCAGGAGGCGCTCGGTGAGTGGGGGGGTACTGTCATGTTTGTCATTTATTATCATGTCTTGTCCCTGTGCTCCCCATTCTATTCGTTTCCCTCTGCTGGTCTTATTTGGTTCTTTCCCTCTTTCTATCCCTCTCTCTCCCCTCCCTCTCTCACTCTCTCGCTCTCTCTTCTCTCTATCGTTCCGTTCCTGCTCCCAGCTGTTCCTATTCCCCTAATCATCATTTAGTCTTCCCACACCTGTTCCCGATCCTTTCCCCTGATTAGAGTCCCTATTTATTCCTTTGTGTTCCGTTCCTGTCCCGTCGGTTCCTTGTTTAGTATTCACCATGCTGTGATTGCGTTTCGCCCTGTCCTGTCGTGTTTTTGCTGTGATTGTGTATCGCCCTGTCCTGTCGTGTTTTTTTGCCTTCATCAGATGCTGCGTGTGAGCAGGTGTCTCTGTCAACTACGGCCTGCGCCTACCCGAAGCGACCTGCAGTCTGTGGCCGCTTCTCCTGTTATTCCCCTCTACAGACTAGAGGATTTCTGTTATTCCCTGTTTGGACTTGAATAAACTCTGTTTCTGTTAAGTCGCTTTTGGGTCCTCTTTCACCGGCATGACAATTTCCATGTTAAAATGTTATGGGATGCATTTTCTCTATTGTTTTTGATGGTAGGCCACTTGATAGGCCTACATTATGATCACATAGCCACAGTAGTCTACTTGGCCACTGTTATAACTGTAACTTAAAGCAAGTACAGCCTCAGTGTTCACAATAAACGCATCCCAGAAGTTGCACGGAATTTTTACAATGTTCCAAGTTTGCACTCAGCAGACCTGAAATTTGCTCAGTGCCCCCAACAATTGAGGGAACAAGTGCACTTTCTTGTTTATTAGTGGCTATGTACTTGGATATTAGGACCTGGTTCCTATCAGTGTGTGTCTATAAAAGCAGTGTTTCTGCAGAGCCATGGAAGGACTGCAGCCTTTCCATCAGTATTCAGTTCAGGCTTCCCAAAGCCTTTGATTTCATGATGGACTCTGGTTGTTCAATGCGTAATGCAACACTGGCAAATCTCAGAGGACACCCAGTCAAAGGTCTTTCAAACTATTTTGGACTGCGAGCTAGCAGAAAGTATCTTTGGCAAACCCAACCTGTACCATTCTCTGTCGTCTTTACAAAAACTTCTACTCAGTCTAATGTGCTGAAAAATGCACAGGCACTTCATGGAGAAGCCATCTTTGGAATGGAAATCCATGTCAATGCTGAGGTCTTACCACTTCAATTCAATTAACAAGCAACCAGGTGACTGCCATACTCCACTAAGTGAATTATGACATGCTGCTGACACACGGGGAACCAAGACAGCGCTCCTGTCATCATGATTGCGCTGTAATGGGGTATTGAAACACAGATAAAATAATTATTCTTACATATACCTTTGTCAAATTCAGAACAGGAGGCCATATTTGAGCTGAGAGTACTGATCATCTGATGACTGAACTGGGCAGATAGACACTGAAGTCAGGACTATAAGACCTCGTTAGGAAGTCACATTACTTCGTAAAACTTGCTTAACAGTGAGTCACTTGTTACCAATGACATGTCTAACATGTCATCAGTAGGAATGGTAGAATGACTTAAATGAGCGGAAGTGTGTGCTATTGACACAGCTTGATCACCACGGTGATGATTAGGCAGAGTTAGTCTAGTCTGAGGAGTGCGTTATTACTGCTGTGATCTGAGGAGGCAGAAGGCAGGCAGCTCTCTCCCTGTCCAGTCTAGTCCGGCTGGCATACCGCTACTGGTGACTGACAAGGCTGAGGCTGACACCCACAATGCATCACCTGGCCTTGCATCGCCTTTGATGTATAATACATGAATAGGCAGCTCTCTGAACACAGGGTGTGATATTGGGGCGGTGGGGTGGTATTCACAGACAAGCTTGTTCCCTTCTCCATATCCAGCCCCCCACCCCAACTCCAAACCCCACCCCCATACTACCAAAAGCAATACCAACTGAATGCTAAATAAACCTGTCGTCTCGTGAATAATTGAGGATCTCGGCCGGAGCAGGCTCTGATTAGCATACGGGCCTTATGGACCCAATCTGCACAGCAGCGACAGGACAGACAGCCTTCCCTGTTTCCGGGCTTCTCAAATGCACAGAAGGGTTTCATTTCTATTTCAGACTCCTCTCACTCCTGGTCCACTAACACAACGAGAGACCAGTTCCATCATTCATTACAATGCACATTGTCTGCTGCAGGCCAGGCACCGTGAGGGACAATTGGTGATCTGAGGCACCAGGGATATGATCATAACCAATGGCATCATCATCTCATCACTGCTGTAGTGCTGCAGCTAAATATTAAATCAGCAAAGACACTAAGGGGGAGAAGGGCTTTGAACAAACACATTTGAAAGCAGATAAGTCGTATCAATTAAGAGCCATATGTGCATGAACATTGGAAGATACTTGACGGTCATCCCCAGAAGTCCCACATAATCAATACCAAGCAAAAACTCGTCTCCACACCAGCCGTCATGAATATACAATTATAACATGTAATGAGTGCTTGCAGAAGAGAGCAGGAATACATAAAGATGCTGCTGTCCCCTGGCTCCCTCTCCTCAGGTCCCTCTGACTGGCTGGCCCTGGCCCCTGGGCAGTAATCCCTGGACCCCCACGGACCCCATCCGCTCCCCCTGCTCTCATTAGTGCAGTGCTGGGGCCCTGCAGGCCTGGGGAGCCTGCCTCCTGCTCCCCCTTTCTGCTGCTGGGGTAATGAGCACATAATCAGCCTGGCTCCCTGGCAGCAGCTCACCAGAGGGGCACGTGGGCATATGGCCATGGTGTGTGTGTGTGGGTGGGAGGTGGTGGATGGTGGGGGTAAGGGCACAGTGGGGTGTTTCAGTCTGAATGGGTATCAGAGGACGCTTCTGCTCACACATCTGATGACCTTGTCTCTCAGATCACCTGATTTTCTCTTGGCTACATCCTCTTCTGGTTAACATGACCACTCTAAAATACTCCATGGACCGAAGAGATTTAGCTGAAGGGCAAGAAAATATAAACGAGAAAGGAGACAGTGACTTGAAATGGGAACAAGCAAACTGTCCACTACAAAATTGAAAGTTAGGCAACTAAAATAAGTAAAATATTCTCCTTCAAAATCAACTAAATCCTTCACATCTGAATGTCAAAGTCCTGGTCCTCATTCACTATAAGTCTCTCGCTATCAACCTTCCTGGTTCAATGGACATTCAATAAAGATGAAGGTCGCACAAATATAGAAGGCCCGTCACAGAGAAACATTAGTAGGTTTATTTTATGCGAATCTTGAGTTCAGCCAAGGTAGGGCAGCATGGAACCAAGCCAAAGACCTCAGGTTCCTCGTCAAGTCTTCAATAGCCCCTTTCATTTCCTCCTAATTCAATTGCAATTACCCTGCCCCTTATTCACATTTTTTTGCTGCCCTAAAATACAGGCCCGTGCATTTCATAATGTCATATATTAAGTAAATAAAATAAAATCCATTGGCAGGAACAAAACAGGGCACAGCGAGCCCTGTGTCCCGCAGACAAACGAGCCATACTCACAGAGAGTCACTGACAGGTCAGCACTGACAGGTCAGCACTCTAATAAAATATATTTAATTGGCTTCCAATTGAGAGGGAAGTCAGCCACAGAGAAGCTCTGGATTCCCCAGGGCAAGGCCTGCACTGCTCCCACTGACAACAGCTTCCCATTGAGAGGGAAGTCAGCCACAGAGAAGCTCTGGATTCCCCAGGGCAAGGCCTGCACTGCTCCCACTGACAACAGCTTCCCATTGAGAGGGAAGTCAGCCACAGAGAAGCTCTGGATTCCCCAGGGCAAGGCCTGCACTGCTCCCACTGACAACAGCTTCCCATTGAGAGGGAAGTCAGCCACAGAGAAGCTCTGGATTCCCCAGGGCAAGGCCTGCACTGCTCCCACTGACAACAGCTTCCCATTGAGAGGGAAGTCAGCCACAGAGAAGCTCTGGATTCCCCAGGGCAAGGCCTGCACTGCTCCCACTGACAACAGCTTCCCATTGAGAGGGAAGTCAGCCACAGAGAAGCTCTGGATTCCCCAGGGCAAGGCCTGCACTGCTCCCACTGACAACAGCTTCCCATTGAGGGGGAAGTCAGCCACAGAGAAGCTCTGGATTCCCCAGGGCAAGGCCTGCACTGCTCCCACTGACAACAGCTTCCCATTGAGAGGGAAGTCAGCCACAGAGAAGCTCTGGATTCCCCAGGGCAAGGCCTGCACTGCTCCCACTGACAACAGCTTCCCATTGAGAGGGAAGTCAGCCACAGAGAAGCTCTGGATTCCCCAGGGCAAGGCCTGCACTGCTCCCACTGACAACAGCTTCCCATTGAGAGGGAAGTCAGCCACAGAGAAGCTCTGGATTCCCCAGGGCAAGGCCTGCACTGCTCCCACTGACAACAGCTTCGTATTGACGCCACTCAATGAAGACTTTGTCAAGTGCATCATTGTGTTTATGCAATCCGACAAACACACCAAACTAAACAGACCCGTCTAGCCGGAATCACTAAGGTCACAGGCTGAGTCACTGTGATTACTTAACCACAGTGTGGTAACCATGGGTGGCTCGCTGAGCACAACTACCAGATCACTTCCCTAACCCCAGATCACCCAGATATGAGGTACAATACTGGGAGCCGTTACTAGACACAGTGAGTGGCTGGATGGATGGTGTGGTGTACTCACTAGGTGTCCTGGGGTGGGGGGGCAGGGGTGGCTGGATGGATGGATGGATGGTGTTGTGTACTCACTAGGTGTCCTGGGGTGGGGGAGCGGGAGTGGCTGGATGGATGGTATGGTGTACTCACTAGGTGTCCTGGGGTGGGGGGCAGGGGTGGCTGGATGGATGGATGGATGGTGTTGTGTACTCACTAGGTGTCCTGGGGTGGGGGAGCGGGGGTGGCTGGATGGTGTACTCACCAGGTGTCCTGGGGTGGGGGAGCGGGGGTGGCTGTATGGTGTACTCATTAGGTGTCCTGAGGTGGGAGAGCGGGGGTGGCTGGATGGTGTACTCATTAGGTGTCCTGGGGTGGGAGAGCGGGGGTGGCTGGATGGTGTACTCATTAGGTGTCCTGGGGTGGGGGACCGGGGTGGCTGGATGGTGTACTCACTAGGTGTCCTGGGGTGGGGGAACGGGAGAGCGGGGGTGGCTGGATGGATGGTATGGTGTACTCACTAGGTGTCCTGGGGTGGGGGATCGGGGGAGCGGGGGTGGCTGGATGGATGGTATGGTGTACTCACTAGGTGTCCTGGGGTGGGGGAGCGGGGGTGGCTGGATGGATGGTATGGTGTACTCACTAGGTGTCCTGGGGTGGGGAGCGGGGGTGGCTGGATGGATGGTATGGTGTACTCACTAGGTGTCCTGGGGTGGGGGGCAGGGGTGGCTGGATGGATGGATGGATGGATGGTGTTGTGTACTCACTAGGTGTCCTGGGGTGGGGGAGCGGGGGTGGCTGGATGGTGTACTCACTAGGTGTCCTGGGGTGGGGGAACGGGGGAGCGGGGGTGGCTGGATGGATGGTATGGTGTACTCACTAGGTGTCCTGGGGTGGGGGAACGGGGGGGAGCGGGGGTGGCTGGATGGATGGTATGGTGTACTCACTAGGTGTCCTGGGGTGGGGGAGCGGGGGTGGCTGGATGGATGGTATGGTGTACTCACTAGGTGTCCTGGGGTGGGGGAGCGGGGGTGTCTGGATGGATGGTATGGTGTACTCACTAGGTGTCCTGGGGTGGGGGAGCGGGGGTGGCTGGATGGATGGATGGTATGGTGTACTCACTAGGTGTCCTGGGGTGGGGGGGCAGGGGTGGCTGGATGGATGGATGGATGGATGGATGGATGGTGTTGTGTACTCACTAGGTGTCCTGGGGTGGGGGAGCGGGGATGGCTGTATGGTGTACTCATTAGGTTTCCTGCGGTGGGGGAGCGGGGGTGGCTGGATGGATGTTGTGGTGATGGTGTACTCACGGGGGGTCCTGGGGTGGGGGAGCGGGGTGGCTGGATGGATGGTATGGTGTACTCACTAGGTGTCCTGGGGTGGGAGAGCGGGGGTGGCTGTATGGTGTACTCACTAGGTGTCCTGGGGTGGGGGAGCGGGGGTGGCTGTATGGTGTACTCACTAGGTGTCCTGGGGTGGGGGAGCGGGGGTGGCTGGATGGATGGTATGGTGTACTCACTAGGTGTCCTGGGGTGGGAGAGCGGGGGTGGCTGTATGGTGTACTCACTAGGTGTCCTGGGGTGGGGGAGCGGGGGTGGCTGGATGGATGGTATGGTGTACTCACTAGGTGTCCTGGGGTGGGGGGCGGGGGTGGCTGGATGGATGGTATGGTGTACTCACTAGGTGTCCTGGGGTGGGGGAGCGGGGGTGGCTGGATGGATGGTATGGTGTACTCACTAGGTGCCCTGGGGTGGGGGAGCGGGGGTGGCTGGATGGTATGGTGTACTCACTAGGTGTCCTGGGGTGGGGGAGCGGGGGTGGCTGGATGGATGGTATGGTGTACTCACTAGGTGTCCTGGGGTGGGGGAGCGGGGGTGGCTGGATGGATGGTATGGTGTACTCACTAGGTGTCCTGGGGTGGGGGAGCGGGGGTGGCTGGATGGATGGTATGGTGTACTCACTAGGTGTCCTGTTGTGGGGGAGCGGAGTGGCTGGATGGATGGTATGGTGTACTCACTAGGTGTCCTGGGGTGGGGGAGCGGGGGTCTTTGAGTCCGGCAGCTCCAGGAACATCCAGTAGAGGCCATTTCATCTGCAGGTACTGTGGGGTGAAGAATAGGTAACATGAAACACACATGTCTGGACACTGAAATAATACAGTAAGGACAAGCATATAAAAACATGTGGGGGGGGGGTGAAAAGAGTGAAAAGGAATGTATTTCTTACACAATGATACCAAATCTGCTTGGTGCATACTCAAATGTACCACTCACACAATTTTACACCACATGCTATTATCGAACTTGCTATAATGTGTTTAGACCAGTCCTTCTCAAATAGTGGGGCGCGCCCGTGTGACCCCCGGGGAACTTTTTTTTGCCGCAGGGAGTAGTTTTTTTTTTCACCGAACAAGAGCACACAGCACAGAGCAGGAGGTATGAAGTGCAGATAAACAAACCCTTCAGAGACACCATGGAAAAAATATTTAACAGGGATGAAAAGAAAGGTGGAGAGAGACGGAGATAATGAGACAAACGTAAGTCTCCCGAAAGCTAAGACGAGGAAATATGACGAAGCGTATGTAAGTGCTTGGCTTCACTGTGACTACGGTGGGGGACGAGGAAAGACCGGTATGTTTACTGTGTCTAAAAATGTTGGCAGCGGACAGCATGAAGCCAAATAAATTAAGGCGTCGCTTAAAGACATTACACCTCAATCACGCTGAATACTGCCAACAATCGTCCCGCTTTGTGAACGCTACTTCAGTAAACCAGCACTGTTAGCATCATATTAGGTGAGGTACCAAATTGCTCAGTGCAACAACCCCACTCCATAGCAGAGAAGCGGATACTGCCTGCAGCATTAGACATGGTCTCTGTCATGCTGGATGACGCAAGGGCTGCAAAAATAAAAGTATTTCCCTGAAAACAGTTCCCAATATGACTGGGTGAGAGATCCTTTCAATGCACCAGCTCCAACTAGTTTCAGCTCTGCAGAGGACCAGTTCATTGATATGATGTCTGACTCCACATTGAGACTGAGGTTCACATCACAGACACTGAGTGAATTCTGGCTGAGTGTAGAGAGGCAGTATCCACTCTTAGGGCAGAGGGCCATGGGCATTCTTCTTCCTTTTGCAACATCTTATCTTTGTGAGACTGGCTTCTCTGCTGTTGCTGCACTGAAGACCAAGTACAGGTCCCAGCTAAACATTGAGCAGGAGCTGAGAGTTGCAGTATCATGCTTCAAACCCCGCTTTGAAAAGCTGTGCTCTGCAAAACGTGCTCCTTGTAGCCTTTAATCCTGACTTCCTCATTTTGATTAAAAAATAAAATAAAATCAGCAAATTGTTTTATTCATTTTTGTTTTATAGGTCAAAGTGTTTCATATATTGTGCTCCTGAGTTAATGTTGCTGATCAATTTGAATGTATTATTTATTGATTATATTTCATTTAATTTATTTTTCAGTATCAAATACAATGGATACAATGTTATGCAGAGGTGTACTTATTACAATTTTATAGACAAATTATACTATTTACAGTCGCGCGGCGGAGAGTTGGGGGGCGCAAAATGTTTACTTCTTCCTAGGAGGGGGGGGGGGGGTAACAGAAAATAATTGAGAAGCACTGATGTAGACCAACTCGCTAATACTTGTTGAGACTGAACTGCATGAAATATGGTTGAGCTATTCCAGAGCAGATGTCATAAATGGTGTGAGAGCCAGCAGAAAGACAGAACTCTGACAGACACCTGTATGAGACGCACATGTTGTTGGAGTCAGACACTGGCTTTTGGCAGAGCGGGGGAGAGGGAAGTGAACACAGCAGACTGGAGGAGGACTGTGAAATCTCCGTTTGTCAGAGAAAAAAAAACAAGCGTCCAGCTGTGGGCGCCCATCGACTAGCGGGTGGGAAGGGACAGCTGGAAGGAAGCTCCATCAGAACGGGCGGGAAAGGCAGGGGTGGGGTCTCAACACTAAGCCTATGGCATCCTGGTGAATTGTTTTGGCCTTTTGACCCAAACCAAACTAATCCACTTTCCTTGTTAGCATTTTTCATCTTGTTATCATAGTCATTATTATATGGAGCAATAGTGTTTTCCTTTAATTTGGTGGGGGGGGGGGGCAGGACACTAATTGTTGTTTTATGGCAGCCCAGCCCATGCATCCTCGCTTTGGAACAGGATCATGTATACAGGAGTTGTTCTATCTCCTCCTGAAAGCAACACGTTTCAAATGTATTTTCCCTATCAGTCTTGGTGCTGTGTGGAGCTGGTGATCTGTTCCATGCAGAGCTCCACCATCTGCTTTGTGAATCTGTTTAAATACCGGATACAGCAGATTGTCATGCATGTGGATTTTCTCCATGGTATCCAACGACTTCAAATTCATTAAAAGGGTTTTCATTTCAGCTTATAATGCATTTGTGCGAGCACACATAGACATGTGGTATCAAAGTTCATCTGAATACCAACATGATTCCAACACCTCTGCATGTGGCATTAGTAATGTAACAGCATTGCTGTTTAGTAATGGATCCACTAGTTGCGAGAAGTTTAGCACATTACTCAGTAGTTTAATTTATGCTGAGTATGGCACTCCCCAAAATGGCTAGGTCAGAAGCAGGCTTTATAGAGAGAGAATGATGGTCCCTGTAACCAACCTCAGCCACCTATGCTTAGGCCTTATCAGTGGACCTTTGACTGTTTCACTGCACTGATCTAAAGGTTAAGACCATTTTAACAGCTCAGCTGTTTCAGGGGCTAGTGCACTTAAACATACGTGTGCCCACTCACTCTCACACACACACAAACACACACACACAAACACAAACACACACACATTTGACTCGTACCGTAATTGTGTCCTGCTGTTCAACTTCTCAAATCCACATCCCAGAATCAAACAAATGAAAGAGTATTTTGCATGGGAAAAGGCCATCTTGTACAATAAGACATGGCACGTTTCCTCATATTACATAAACCAAGGCTGTGGACTTTCATTAATAAATTATACTGTTGCACAAAGTGATGTATATATGGTGGGGAAAACTCACTGCACGCATGTGAAAGATGACAAAAGCCTATTCAAGGCTTAAAAGACTTATCAATCATCTGTGCAGGATTTGATTTTTAAAGCTTCATTCATCACTCCGAGTTTGTAGAGAGGAAGGAAACTTGGATGACTGCGGGTTAAAAATGGAAAAGACATTATAGCAGCAGGGGGAAAGGGAGAGAGGGGAAAAAAACATTCAGGAATGAGTTTGTCGGAGCAGGCAGAGGGTATTGTTTCCTGACAGCTGGGGTCCAATAGAGTACTGGGGGAGGAGGGAGGGGGACCCTTATTCCCATCTAAAAGGGGGGGGGGATTCGTGGAGTTGACATCAGCCCTTTTCATTTTCACCACACTGCTCAAGGCTGAATCGCAAGTTCCAACTAATGGGCCCAAGTCCATACAACTGTCAGAAGGCCCTTGCTTTTCGAGGCTGCTAGCTCCCCATTGAACATGTATTATGCGCTGTGCATACTGCCTAATGAATGCTGCTTTCTGGGGGGAAAAACAAAACAATACAGTTTTCACTGTCTAATCTATGTCATTCACGAGTCCCTCCACAAATGAAACAAGCCCTATTGTGAGCGTTTGGTCTACCCTGACCATGCCTACCCCCAGCTCCCCCACCCCCCGTTCCCTTATTTGACAGCTTCTGGCAGGACTGGGTAACATGCCCTAGGGCACTTTTATATTCAGAAGAGTCAGCCTCCTTTAAATAATTGCCACTGTACACGATGGAGCGGCTGGTTAGAGAAAGAAACCCTCAAACTACCATCTTCCACTACCCTCCCTACAAATGTCTACTCAACCTTACACACCCTACCTCACTGTAGTCAACTACACACAACTCACTCACTCACTAACAGGAGAGAGAGAGAACAGTCCAGTGGGCTGTGGTAGGGGAGACAAGGAGAGCAAGAGGGAGAAAAACAACTCAGGAATCAACTCAGGAGCCTAAGTTATTCAAATGCTTCTTATAAATATTTCCTGACACAGTCTTACACACACACACACACACACACACACACACACACACACACACACACACACACACACACACACACACACAAATACAGCACATTCAGAAAGTATTCAGACCGCTGAACTTTTTTCACATTTTGTTACGTTACAGCCTTATTTGAAAATGGATTCAAATTAAAAAATATCACATTTACATAAGTAGTTAGACCCCCTCCCCTGTACTTTGTTGAAGCACCTTTGCCAGTGATTACAGACTCGACTCTTCCTGGGTATGACGTTTCAAGCATGGCACAACTGTATTTGGGGAGTTTCTCCCATTCTCCTCTGCAGATCCTCTCAAGCTCTGTCACGCTGGATGGGGAGCGTTAATACACAGCTATTTTCAGGTCTCTCCAGAGATGTTCGATCCGGTTCAAGTCAGGGCTATGGCTGGGCCACTCAAGGACATTCAGAGACTTGTTCAGAAGCTGCGTTGTCTTGGCTGTGTGCTTAGAGTCATTATCATGTTGGAAGGTAAAACTTCGCCCCAGTCTGAGGTCCTGAGTACTCCATTGCTCCATTAATCTTTGCCTCGATCCGGACTAGTCTCCCAGTCCCTGCCGCTGAAAAACATCCCCACAGCATGATGCTGCCACCACCATAGGGATGGTGCCAGGTTTCCTCCAGACGTGACACTTGACATTCAGGCCAAAGAGTTCAATCTTGGTCAGACCAGAGAATCTTGTTTATCATGGTCTGAGAGTCTCCAAGCGAGCCGTCATGTGCCTTTTACTGAGGAGTGGCTTCCGTCTGACCACTCACCATAAAGGCCTGATTGGTGGAGTACCGCAGAGATGTTTGTCCTTCTGGAAAGTTTTCCCATCTCCACAGAGGAACTCTGGAGCTCTCATCGGGTTCTTGGTCACCTCCTTGACCAAGGCCCTTCTCCCCCGGTTGCTTGGATTGGACGGGCAGCCAGCTTAGGAAAAGTCTCGGTGGTTCCAAACTGCTTCCATTTAAAAATGACAGAGGCTGCGGACATTGCTGCAGACATTTTTTGGTACCCTTCCCCAGATCTGGACCTCAACACAAGTCTGTCTCTGAGTTCTAAGGACAATTCCTTCGACCTCATGTGTTTTATTTGTATTTATTTTTTGCTCTGACTTGCACTGTCAACTGTGGGACCTTACATGGACATGTGTGTGCCTTTCCAAATCATGTCCAATCATTTGAATGTACCACAGGTGGACTACAATCAAGTTGTAGAAACATCTAGGATGATCAATGGGAACAGGATGCACCGGAGCTCAATTTCGAGTCTCATAGCAAAGGGTCTGAATACATATGTAAATAAAGTATTTCCGTACATTTGTATTTGTTGCAAACATGTCTAAAAACCTGCTTTCGCTTTGTCATTTTGAAGTATTGTGTGTAGATTGTGTGTAATGTAATCAATTTTAGAATAAGGCTGTAACGTAACAAAATGTGGAAAGGGGAAAGGGGTCTGAATACTTTCCAAATGAGCTGTATATTGGCAAAAGATCAGTGTTCCTCATGAAGAACTTTACTTTACTCTATAAGTACGGGGAGGAAGCTTCAAATCCAAATGGGAATGACATGTTCTCTCTGCAAAATAACAGAACATTTAGGCCAGAGGTTGCTAAAATGTGTTTCATTTAGAAAATTGGTTCTCCAAGTATTCCCATGAGAGAAAATAAAAAAGAGACAAGTGATCATGTCTCAATGTAATCTAGTTATGAAATTATTCTAATGTTCAAAACAAACGATTTTTGGACTAAGACGTGGTCAATTTGCAGTGAACAAATTATTAGAATTATGTTCCTGCCCCCCTGACCATCCACTCCGGAAAAAAATCAGCCCGCGGCTGAATCTAGTCCCCCCTCCCCCCCCCCCCAATCAATCAAAATCAAATCCAAATGGTGTTATTGACTAGAACACAGAAACCTGGTTAGGAGACTTCATTAAATCCTTCCCAAATAAAAAAGGTACTTAAAACCCAGAAAGGATGGCACGGTAAATAGGAAGATACTATTGAAAAGGAGGTTCCCATGGCTGCAGTCTTATTGAATAGTCTGTAATAGATTGAAAACACTGCTAAACTAAAATCAGCAATTACATTTTACAGTAAACTTCAGGCAGTCCTGTAATGCTTGACAGATGTCCTTAATTTCATTAGAAACCATTTGAGCAGGCCTATGTTTGGCCTCCATCGAGACGCTGGTTTCACTGTAGAGACTGCTCTAGAGAAGAGTGTCAGTTAAAAAGCTGTGAGAGCTGTGCAAATAGTCAACTTCTGCAAATATCTGATCCATTTCCATGCCTCTCTGTCTTCCAGCCTCCAGAACTCAAAATAGACATCAGTAGAATACTGTGCTACATGTCAGGGACCCAGATGCAACAAAGGTGGCAAAGTCGCCACAGAAAATTTCCAAAAAGCCAAGATTAACTCTTTGGTTTTTCGAACAGAGAGAATACAGCATATGCTCTGGGGCATGCGGACTGCCAGAGTTGGGTTCTAATTGTTCAATGTCTCTCACAGAGCAGGGAGGGGAACATGGCCAAGTGTCTTTGTCATCTCTGAAGTGTGTGGTGCCATACTGCTGGCCAGGCAACATCAGAGCATGGAGGAGAGGAGAGGCAGATGTCTGGACATTTGTTGTCAAAGTAAATCAGACACTGCCAGAGAGAGAAATAAACAGGCCAAACTTTTCCACCAACTATCTGCAGACTTTGGAGTGTTTTAAAAAGTGTTATCAATCTGATGTCAATGGCATCCTCAGAGTCTTCTGTTCTAGTCAAACAAAACTACAAAAATGTGTCTTTGGAGTGTCTACAATGTCTATTTTAAAGAGCAATCTTGTCTAAAAACCCTATTGTAGACCCATTTTTTATGGTTACAAATTACTAACCAAATGACTTTAAAATGTTAATACACTGTTCTAAGATTCCAATGGCAACAGATTAATTGACAGTGACACTCCAGCTCAGACCTGCCCTAAAGCTGCCTTGTGCTGTGGCATCAAGCCCCCCTCCCACCCCTCTCCTCTCCAAACAGCAGGGCCAGAGAAATGCTTCCAGGGATTGCTCCAGTAGATAATGTCAATCACCTACTGTGTGGAGAGCCCCTCCCTATGGTTTTCTTTTGCCCTCCAACAGAAAACAAATGGGCCACACAGCTTGCTGTTAGAGTGAGGTGTTAATGATCCTCTACCCATATGAATAGCAGCTCCACACATTTGCCTTGTCAACCTTACACCATAGTCCCCCCGTTTTTCTCCGCTCAAATCACCTGCTTAATGCGAGCCATTGACACTTCCACTTGATTTATGCATGACTTTACAATTATAAGCTTGCAGAGCAAAGACAATTGCTGTAAGTAGTCCCACCTTGTCAGAGTTTGAATTAAGAACCATTGTTTGCAGACATTGCGGGTAATTACATAGACATAGGCAAAGTCCAGCCCTCATTGTGCTAATTAGTGGTTAATTGATGGGGAAACGACAAGCAGTTCCGCTGGTCAGCTTGGCTGCTACTGGGCACGGAAATAATTGTTAGTGGGTCGTTCCACCTCATAAAGCACAAAGAGGACCCATCATCTCAGATTGTTCTGTAATTGTTTCATTATTTTGTTGAAATATAATTTGATCTGAGAGGCTAATTTATTGCACCCAAATTGTCCATTTAAATGTATAGGATTCATTTAATATGAATTAAATATAGTACCTAACATCTGATTTGGACTAAACCTTTTTCTAACAATGAGTTAGACATGAGGAATCCAAAGGAAGGAACAAAAGCCACCCATGGACCCTCCGCAGTTCTGAGTTCTCTATGTCTCACATGTAGTATGGTGATGTTTATTTCCCCTGTTCAGAGAATTAGTCATTTAACTTAGGTTTATGTCCCATCTTACATCCTGATATTACCAGGTTCTGGCCACTAGATGGTGCTGTTCTAGGTCTTTTTCAAAGAACCCCCACACCTCAATGTTAAAGGGATAGTTCACCCAAATTCCAAAAAGACATTGGTTTCCATACCATGTACACATCCTATGGACAAGGTATGACAGAAACCCATGCGTTGGTTTTGTTGCCCATTGTTTCAAATTCAATTAAGGTAAATTGTACCTAAATTACCATTTTCACGATTCATGTCCAAATCACCCTGAAGTATCTAAAAATGTATTGTGTAACTCAAGAATTTTACTTGGTAAATTTGGAAACGGAGCGCGATTTGGAAACGGAGCGCGCAAATGCCAATATAGGTACCATTGATTTTTGTGCCACAAATGCTAAAGTATTAGCATTTGATACAAAGGCCAGTTAAACAAAACCAAAGCATGGGTTGCTGTCATACCTTGTCCATAGACTGCACATAGAAACCAATATGTCATTTTAGAATTTGGGTGAAATATCCCTTTAACATTTGGACCAAACACTGGGGTGTGGGGGGATTAGAAAATGTTATAAAAATCACCTGGAACAAAACCATCTAGTGGTCAGAACCTGGTAACATCAGGATGAAGGATGGGACATAAACCTAATAACTTAAATGAGTAATTATCTGAACAGGGGGAAAAAACGAAATACATTACATAGGATAAATAAATAATACTCAGAGACGCATCTACACTGAACAAAAATATAAACGCAATTTGTAAAGTGTTGGTTCCATGTCATACGCACAAAATGCTTATTCCTCTCACAAATTTGTTTACATCCCTGATAGTCAGCATTTCTTCTTTGCCAAGATAATCCATCCACCTGACAGATGTGGCATATCAAGAAGCTGATTAAACAGCATGATCATTACACAGGTGCACCTTGTACACAGGTGCAAAATAAAAGGCCACTAAAATGTGCAGTTGTCACACAACACAATGCCACAGATCATATCTCAAATTGAGGGAGCAATTGGTATGCTGACGGCAGGAATGTCCACCAGCGCTATTGGCAGAGAATAGAATATTCTGAAACAAAGCTGAAAATGTCCCAGTGCATACTCACCAGACATGTCACCCATTGAGCATGTTTGGAATGCTCTGGGTTGACATGTACGACAGCGTGTTCCAGTTCCCGCAAATATCCAGCAATTTCACACAGCCATTGAAGAGGAGTTGGACAACATTCCACAGCCAGATCAACTCTATGTGAAGGAGATGATTTGCATTGCATGGTCACACCAGATACTGACTGGTTTTCTGATCAATACCCCTACCTTTTTTTTTAAGTATCTGTGACCAACATATGCATGTCTTTTTTCCCCAGTCATGAAATCCATAGATTAGGGCCTAATGCATTTACTTAAATTGACTAATTTCCTTATATATAACTTATATGTAACTCAATACAATTGTTCATGTTGCGTTTAGATTTCTGTTCAGTAAACATACTACTTGTCAAACATTGTTAGAGATAAAATTATACTTCAACAAAATAATGTTGCGGGAATGCTAATATCTGTTTCTACCTACAGAAATTATTTCAGAACAATCGGAGATGGTGGGTGTCATGGCTTGCTGAAATAACATGGAACCCTAGCCCATTATCCAGTCTGACTCTCTGCAGTAAAGTGGATTACCTTAGGAGGAAGTTGTCAATGAAAAAAATCCTGAGGAAAACTAAGGAACTTACAAGGAGAAATAAAACATGAAGTATGAAATATTATGGTGCGTAGATAATTGATGGAAATAACAATTATTTACTATGAATATATCCACACACTGTATTTATCATGTCATACCTAAACATAGATATACACTGGCCACCTTTATAGGGTTGTCAGTAAATAACAAGATGCTCTTCACATTAAAGACAAATATTGCCTTAAACAGTTATATTCTTAAACTAAACAATGTAGTGTTTACATTTATCTTGATGTCTCCTACAAATGTATGAACTACTCCAAGGCAATACAAAGAGACATTATCAAATCACTTTCAATGTCCTTATCAGTGTTGGTACCATAATCCCCCCCGAAAAACTGTGTTCCAAATGCACATGCCATGAAATGGATACAATACCAACTACGCCATTTTGAATATGAGTACATCAAAAACTCTAGATGTGTGTGGTAGGATATGTGAATAACAGAATGATATTGCTCAATGCCCCCCAGCCCAGAGCAAACATCCAGTTTATGTGTGGGGCTAACCCCGAGAAGGTCGCTGTTACCAGCAGTGTCACTAGCATCCTGCTAATGGCTAGCACATTTGAAGTATCCATTAGTAAGTAGAGGAGTGAAGTTAAGTGACTGTGACAGGGGCACTCCCTCCGCTCGTTGGGCCTCTATTGTGACCCGGTTGGTCGCCCTGCTCTCTTATTCACAGCCGAGGAAAATGGGTCAAAGGTCAGCCATCCAGAGTGCACTGGTTTCTATGGCAACATGGCCTATGAAGGCCAGGCTCATTTGCCTCTTAACATGCTCTTGTACACAAAATAACTATTAGTGCAAAGAGGGAGAGAGGAGAGTGGAGAGTGAAGAGGGAAGGCAGGCTGAGGGAGGTCTTAAAAACACAGTGGAGGGGCTTTTCGAAGATTCCCCAACAGACTGTGCCAAAGAGTCCCAGACAAATCCAACATAACATCCATCGATGCTTTCTCACAACTATCAGTCTTAATCCAATACAGAGCTGACATCATTGCCACAGTCGTCTACAAGCTACAAAGTAGAGGTTTAAGACACAGACAAATAACTTGCTAATTCATCCACACTTTTGGTATTGGTTTGATACTCAACAGGGAAAATACTTCTAAATATTTCACAAACATACCAGAGATTCAATTTCATTGAACTCAATGAGCTTTCGTGTCATATGACTAGCTCATGCATATTTGGGAAAATGCCAAACTGGTCTTCAAGCCCGGAGTTATTTAGGCTGCAAACATTAGGTTTTGTTTGTAAAGTCCCACTAATGAATTTGGACTTCAGTCTCAATACACAATCTCTTTTTACATGAACATGAAGTGCAAGCCCAAGTTATGTGTTGGATTTTGATTACTCTTATTTTGGCCTTTCTGAATAGTGCCTTGGGGATTTTACTAGAGAGGAAAATACTGTGGCTTTAGTGAGACTATGCATTTTTACAGCTCACGCAGTTATTTCAGGGTTAATTTTGGGGGTTTTGATGTGATCCTGAATTATTGCTTCCTGTAGCCAGAGCTTAAAGTGTGTTGCTACGGCAGCAGAGTGAATGCCTTTTTTAAAGGAAGCACAGTATAGTTTTTATTCTATTTAATTGACTTTAAGGCAATTTCAATAAGATGTGGTTAAGGAAAATAAGCACTTTGTGAGGCCTTGTTGGGGCGGAAGTTTGGAATAAGTGAGCAATTGTATTACAGAACACAACAACAGGCAGGTCAAATAAAACTGAATGTATAATTAGAGCCACAAGAAAAGAATCATGCGTCTGACATGAGAGGACAGGAGGCTGCCATGCTGTTGTAGTCAGTTATGTGGTTTTCCATACCTGGGGTATCTGGTTTCAATTGTGATAGGCTTCTCTGTTAAGCCTAGTGTTAATGCAGTCCAATATCAAACCATGCTACACCAATAACGAAGAAGACGTCGTCTGTCTTTCGCATAATTTCTACTGGCATGGTTTGTCCAGTTGTGCAGGAACACAACATTTTATTGTTTGGGGAGCAGCCTACTTTCATTGAAATGCACGGCCGTAAACCTCTGTGTAATTAACTCCAGAACATGTGGTGGTTAACAGTGATTGGCTGGATGTTTACTGTAAAGCGCAACAGAGAAATCAAATGAACTCTATGTGCATGTATGTGTGTATGTGCGTGTGTATGTGCGTGTGTATGTGCGTGTGTATGTATGTATGTGTGTATGTGCGTGTGTGCATGTGTATGTGTGTATGTGCGTGTGTGCATGTGTATGTGTGTATGTGCGTGTGTATGTGCGTGTGAATGTGTGTGTGTGTGTATGTGTGCGTGTGTATGTGTGTATGTGTGTATGTGCGTGTGTATGTGTGCATGTGCGTGTGTATGTGCGTGTGTATGTGTGCATGTGCGTGTGTATGTGTGTGTGTATGTGTGTATGTGCGTGTGTATGTGTGTGTGTATATGTGTGTGTGTGTATGTGTGTATGTGTGTATGTGTGTGTGTATGTGCGTGTGTATGTGTGTGTGTATGTGTGTATGTGTGAGTGTATGTGCGTGTGTATGTGTGTGTGTGTGTGAGTGTGAGTGTATGTGCGTGTGTATGTGTGTATGTGTGTGTGTGTGTGTGTGTGTATGTGTGTATGTGTGAGTGTATGTGTGAGTGTGTGTGTGTGTGTATGTGTGTATGTGTGTGTGTGTATGTGTGTGTGTATGTGTATGTGTGTATGTGTGTATGTGTGTGTGTGTGTATGTGTGTGTGTATGTGTGTATGTGCGTGTGTATGTGTGTGTGTGTGTGTGTGTGTGTATGTGTGTAGGTGCGTGTGTATGTGTGTATGTGTGTGTGTATGTGTGTATGTGTGTGTGTGTATGTGTGTGTGTATGTGTGTGTGTATATGGGAGTGCGTGTGCGAGGGACGGAAACAAAAGTGCAACATCTAAACAAATGGCACATCATTGAAACCTGCATTTTTGCAAAACACAGACTAAAAGGGACAGCATGGGTTACCAATATAATGGGGAGTGTGGTGCCTGCCAAGCTGATTAAGACGCAATAATAAGTCCACCATACACCCTCTCACAACAGGGAAAATACCACTACACAGTAATCACTTCTAAACTGAGGGAGAAACATAGAAATACACTTTTTACAGAAAATGTAGATAAATATTTACACCTCAGAGTAAATTTGATCTTAAAAAGTCTGCCAACTTTTCTATAAGTGCTTTCTGACAGAGCAAACCTGGCCGATTATGTCTAGTCTTTTAAAACTTCCTCAGAGCAGCGGACAGAGGTAGGAGACCACGAAGCATCTTTTAGAAAAAGCACGTTTGAAAAAGTTGGGTCAGTTAGTGGGGTGCTGGGGAGAAGGGGAGAGAGAAAAAGGGCCTAAATTAAACACATTTGTTTCTGCTCTCACATACCACAAGTCTTATGAAAACAGAGGGATGATTGTGTTCCCTCTGCAGCCACCCCCCAATGCCACCCAGCATCCTCCACCAGCTCCACCCTCCCCACCACACACACACACACACACACACACACACACACACACACACACAGCTGCCTGCAGATGCCTCCAGTGTTTGCACTGCAAGCAGGCCCAAATCTCAGGGTCTGAAGTCTCAGCCCTGCCTCGTCTCAGTTTTACTGCCTGACATCCCTCTCACCCCACTGCTAACTTTCTCTCTCTCACACACACACACACACACACACACACACACACACACACACACACACACACACACACACACACACACACACACACACACACACACACACACACACACACACACACACACACACACACACACACACCGGGTATGTATGCCTGAACACTATGTTCCTCTTGCGGTACTTCAGTCCATACATTCAAGTCACATTGTTCAAGTTCAAGTTTAATATGGCAGCATTTTGGACATCGTATTCATGTAAATATTATTAATCAAACAAAGTTAGACTGTGTTGCTGACTCACCTTTCAAGACGAAAATGTTAAAATGGGCCAAACAACGGTTACCATATAAAATCATTCAAATGTTCACTAGTACAAATGTAAATAAAATGACACTTTCTTAAGAAACTCCATTTAAACCCAGAGCAAGCATCCAGCACATACTCCTGCTTGCCAGTTCCCTAATTCCAGAAACATCCGCCTTTAGGAGGAACACAGAGCAAAACGAGCCTGGGTCATAAGGTCATTAAACCTCTTCGAGGATCACCAAGTCACCTGACAGCTAAACAATGGAGTAGTAAACATGTGCAGGGGAATCTTCACCTTCCTAAGCACACATTAACCTCTCAGTCCCTGTCAATACTTAGGAAAAACCTCTTGAACAAATCATTTTGAGAGGGTTTGGAGGAAAAGGCAGGCGGATGAAATTCAGTGATCTTAAAGAAATAAAATCTTTACAGATAATAAATGCCATGTCAAATGAAATAAAATGATCTGTATCTGAGAGGAATGACAGGAAGTCCCAAAGGCACAATGTTAGCCAGTAGTCTTGATGAATGGCAATGATATCATGGAGGCTTTTATCATGGAGAATGGAGGGCCACTAAATGCCAATGGAAAGATATTGAAATCTATAAAGATGCTGTAACTACACCAACATCAACTAAAGGCTGACCTTGCCATTTTGCAAGAATATTCCAGTCGCTGCATATTACTATAATTCAGATCGGTATACATTCTTATGAGAAGGGCAAGGTGATTATGTTCAGGGGCTGCATATTACTATAATTCAGATCGGTATACATTCTTATGAGAAGGGAAAGGTGATTATGTTCAGGGGCTGCATATTACTATAATTCTGATCGGTATACATTCTTATGAGAGGGGCAAGGTGATTATGTTCAGGGGCTGCATATTACTATAATTCTGATCGGTATACATTCTTATGAGAGGGGCAAGGTGGTTATGTTCAGGGGCTGCATATTACTATAATTCAGATCGGTATACATTCTTATGAGAGGGGCAAGGTGATTATGTTCAGGGGCTGCAGCAAATATCAGATTCCCAGGCAGGAACAGGGCAGTGTACCAATTACACTGAGAGTGTAGGGGAATGTAGAGCCAAGACCACGCAGCCACAGACCTGAACACGGACCACTCTCCACAATCACCACTGGCCATAGCAATACCGCACATGCTGTTTAGCTCACGTAGTAGTTTTGTTGATGGAGAGTGGAAGAAAATATATTTATTTCCAGATATATTCTTTCCAAAAAAACTAAACCTATCCTACTTTACAGTGTATCAAACTTCTTCCAAATCCAAAGTGCTCACTCCTGCAAAAAAAAATGGAGATGACCCAAGCACTGTAAGCTGTGTCTCAGAGTGAGACAGAGACAGAAAGAGAGAGGGGGGAAGCTGATGGAGGAAAGAAGGGGAGGGTGGAGAGAAGGGAGAGGGGAGCTTGTGCACAATTACAGTAGGGATTTATGGCCTGAGAAACAATTTATAAATCACATCGCCTGAGATAATGTGATCCAGATTGCTCTCCATGCAGCTGCAATTTTGGTCTGCGTGAAACTGCATAATAAACCTGACTGGAGGACATTTTGGGGTTGGGGGAGGTGGGACGGAAAGAGGCTGGAGTTGTTGGTGGGGGCTGACGAGAGAGGTCTTTGGCTCACAAACTTTGGAGGTGTTATGGACAAAAAGGCTGAGAGTCTTTTATATGTGTGGTGTGAAATTTTGCTGAGGTGCAAAACAAGATTGTTGATCTTGAGAAGGAGAGTCCTTGCGTAAACCTCACAATATGACTTTTCACATGCAAATAATAAGTCAGACGTTTATGAAAAGCTCAATCAATCTAAATGCCATTATGTATGGAGGTGAAGGGTAATTATTGAGGGAGAACCACAAAGTAGGCCTCCAGCAAAAATACCAGTAACAGTTATACAATGGCACTAGGCTAGCCTGCAATAAGACATCATATCCATATCTCAAGTTCTAAGCCAATGTCATTACATCCATGTGAAAGTATTTAACCACCATAATCACATCAATGGATTAGAGTGAACCCAAACATTTATTTGAGATAAATCATTGTGATATAATTGTTTTTTAAAAACAATAGAGTGGCCTTTTCCCTCTCTTTTCACAGCTTAGAGCTGGTCCGAAAAAGGGAACGGATGTGCTCGGTGGGGTTTGGTGCCCACTCAGCCAAGTGGCCCTGAACCTTGACCTCTCACCCTTCACCTTTGGGGGGCAAACAAAGCTCTGAGTGACATCTGAAACAGGAGACCCTATGGGGAGAGAGTGTCTGGACAGGGCTGAACTGACCCATTAACACTGCTGATAAGATTGTGCCTTTTTCTTCTTATGAGCATCTTAAACCATGGGGTAGCAAGCACACTGCTCAATCAAAATAACGAAGAAAACAACTCATTTGAGGTCAAAGTCTTCATCTCATTTAATCTAATTTATTTGCCAACACCTCCGTATTATCCGAGAGCAAACAAAACTGTTCCCTAATGAACAACTTCACCCGCCTGACACCAAGCAAAGCTGTGGTTACCAACAACAAGCGAGAGAGAGGTTCCATGGAGCTAGTTATACATGTTTAACGAGGGGCTTTGCTAAGCCAAAACTAATATGAGTTATAGCAAAGAAGGAGAAAAGAAATGGAATAACATGGCAAAACACATCATCGGAAAAATAGATGAAACAAACCAATAATAACCAGTCTGTTTATAAGGAATTCACTGAGGCATATGCACTGCTCTTCCAAAGATTCAACACAATAGCTCACGTAAATAGCCTCCAAGCAGTAGCATGTTGTAAACAAAAACACTGGAGAGTGTTGATAGAAAATGTGGCATATAGAAGTGAATGTAAGCCTTGGTCTCCAGAAAGCTTAAAGCCACTGTAGTATTTAAATCAGGCAAGGAGAGAGGAACATTGGGCGAAGGCAGCATTCTGTAGCTCAGCTGTGAGGCTCGAAGTAGTTGCCCTGGAGTCTTTGTCCTGCTTTTTAGGGCAAGTCTGAGGTAGTCAAAGACCCTATTCATGACCAGCGCTCTCGCTGCCAACACACCCATACAGCCCCAGTCAACTCAGCCCACAGCTATAGATCCTTCCCATTTCACACGAGAATCAGACCTGCCCCCCAAAGCCTGCTTCAGGGATTTCCAATAGCAGGCCTTTCCAGCCCATGTACAAATCAAACAAAAGGACTCCTTGGCTTACTCCATGTCATATAGGCTTGATTAGAGATTTTTTAATGTAGCTAACTGGTCTAACTATGCAGCAAAAAAGTAATTCACGTTTATAAGGATTTTGTATCAAACCATGTAAATGGATGAGAAATTATACCAATGGAAGGTGTGGAGGAGTTGGCATTTAATCATTCCAACTCGCCATATTGCAACTGCACTTATAAAGACCCCTCTCTTAAACATGTTTAATTCTGGACATTTTTCCAGAATAAATTTGAAGTCTTATCTTTTATTATACTATTGATCATGCTAGTGGACAACTGTTTCAAAGTTTTGAAAACATCTTTAAGCCAAATAAGGACAAGCGTCAAATCAACAAATCACAAGGACAATCTAAAGAATCAAAAACACAGAGAATCTCACTTCCGCTAGGTACTTATCACAGTAGGGGGCCATTTCTACTCTTGCTAGAACAAAAGTGGTACCTGCTGCGTGCCGACATGGTAGTGACGAATCTGCCGTTCCCACTTGTAGAATCGCAATGCTAGTCAGTGGCCAACAACTTGACTGAGTCAATCAGTGAGCACAACCCCCCATGTGGGGGAGCCAACAGGGGTGACAACAAAAAAAGAAGAGGGAATTCTCAGTACATTCACGGTTAAATGTCATGAGCCAGTCACACTTCATATTTTACATTTGAGTAATTTAGCAGACGCTCTTATCCAGAGCGACTTACAAGAGCATTTCGGGTTAAGTGCTTTGCTCAAGGGCACAGACAGATCTTTCACCTTGTAGGCACTGGGATTTGAACCAGCGACCGTTCGGTTACTGGCCAGCTAGGCTACCTGTCGCCCCATATGAAATGTAGGCTATGGGATGGTAGCTAGCTGAGTGCACAGACTCATTGCAAACAACACTAAATACTTCCTCCAAGCTAGATAACCACAGTAGCTAGTATTGCCATTATAATTCAATCACAGTGTATTAGTTTCCTGGAAACAACTGCCTTTGTTAGCTGCCGAGTCAGTGCAATGTCCTTAGCTAGCTAACCAGCTATGTTGTGCTAACTAATGAATATGCTAACATTAGCTAGCTAAACATTTGACTATGGGCTGGCACTGGCAGTATGTGATTATGGAATGTGAATTAAATAGTTTCTTCGTCATCTTGGTAGGTAATTATCTAGCTACTATCAACAAGGGCTTTCTACAAAATAGCAATATTAGTGCAGCTAGCAAACTAACATTCGAATCTAGACCATAAACTAAGCAACACAAATGGACAAGCATTGCCAAACAACACTACAGCCACCTTCTGGTTCGTGAGTACTTTAACCAGGCTGAGTGACTGACGACCAAGGTCTTTGCTGTGTGAACACAAAAGAGAGTGAGTGCCGACACTGTTCAGAGGTGCTAATTATTCGCGGCTGGCGAACGTTAGACAATCCTATGTGCATGTCCCTGCTAAAAGGCAGGAGAAGGGGAAATCCCAAAATCACTTGAAACCAAAGCTTGACGATCTCAGCTGGAATTCATCAGCGTGTATTATTCATGGTAATCAAGTACATTGCATAATGGTTTGAAATATTCCATAAAAGGCCATAAAAACTACAAATCAAACAATTAAAAGCTGTAACCATTTTACAACTCGTCTGACTAACTAGATCCACAAGTGGAGACAACGAAGCTACACATTTCCGGTGAATTGTGTCTTTGCTTTAATCAAATGTGATGCTCTGCAAAACATTGTGACTCCTTAACAAGTACAATTGGTTTACAGGGGATACATGGAGGCAGCTAAGGCAACCAGAGGCAAATGGGGAATTTACATGTTAGGACAACATCCACATCAACAAGCTGAATGATAACTAAATAACAATTTCAGTTATGGCATTACACTGAAAGCCCTGTCACAGGTCCAAAAGTGATGTTCCACCTACATGCCTTATCCAAAGAACCTTGTTTGAAAGTCCTGCATCTTCCCCAGACATCCTCCACTGAACAAGATAATCCTTATCTCCAGAAGCTTAAAGTGATTTAACAAATGTTGACGTTCAGTCAAATGGGTAGCAGCTACTCTCTTCCATGAAACATTCCAATACATCCATCTGCTGCTTGTAAATGTATGCAAGCTTACATTACACTAGTGTACTATAAACACTAGTGTTATTACACTGTCAATATGTATGAAATTGTAATAAGAGTTGAAATGGGAGTAGCACACCAGTTCACACTTTAGTGAACTTGTATGACATTGTATTGAATACATGGACTGCACGTTCATTAACACACGTTCCTCACAAATCTTTCAAAGTGTCATGTAATCACCAAGTACGTAGGTCTTATGACAGAGGGACACTATGTCCAATGTCCATGTATGTCCAAGAAAACATGTCCTCATCTTACGGTGGTATCTAGGACCTTTAGAATGCATGCAGGTGCAACGTGATGGCTCTACAGCCCTTCACCAGGAGACTTAAGCCGGGACCAGCAGTGCTGGAATGAGACACACTGATTTACAACTTCAACATGAACAACAGCTGCTCCGCTCACTGACAACTAAACTTCTGCTGGAAAGATACCCAACCATTTCTTTATATAGTATAGATTGGAGAGTCTAATCTGGCCATACTAGTATATACACTTCACAATTAACCTATGGTAACCTACCAGTAGTTACTTTACTTACTTTATCCTGCGTTCCTGAGAGTAAAAATTGCAGAGTAATTTTGGCCGTTATATGAATTTAAGTGAGACCAGATTAAGATCTAAGTACCAGTGAATCTAGATCTGTAGGATCTGACAGTGTCCTGCAGCTCTCTGATTGGCCTGTGAGGAAAGGGCAATGCATTCTGGTCCATAGCAGAGTAGTGCAGCTCTGTGGGGGAGAGAATCCCTCAAATGAGAGCCTCAAGGTCTGGAAGCTGGCCGACCTCGGGATAACAAGCAAAGGAATAGTGAGGCCTATATCTGCCCCAGTTTATGCTCCCACCACCACATCTCATCAACAATCTCTCCTCTTACCTTCTCTGCTCCCCTCTCCCTCTTCTGCTGCATGCACAACTTAAACTGAAAACAGCTGTTTGTAATACCAGACTGATAAAACCTATTTAGATTAGATTTTGTTTGCTGTACAATCAGGTTTTATTAGCATGGAATGAAAACTTTAGTGTACACTTTGAGAGCTAACCTTAGTTAATGTAATATAAACAAGTCTCTGCAAAGTGCGGGGCCATGTACAAGGAACCCCAAAGCCGTGAGTAGTGGTGTCGTCACTGTGCCCCCTTCCCCATCAATCAGCCATTGGCCCAATCACCTGTGAGGCAGATTGATTACTCAGATCCCCTGATAAAACTAGGGAGAAAAACTCCCCCCTAAACAGAGGCTTACTCCTAATAACGGAGACCATAGACATTAGTGAGCATGAGACATGCTGGCATTCATATGATATATGATCCAACCCCCACAACCTCCTGCTCATGTCATGGCAATCTTTCTACTTTCAATACAGTTAACAGCTGTATGGCCTTGCTGGGAGCTCCGTTGTTTAGTGGGAGAATTCCACATATCACACATGGCTTAGCCCTTACCTTCATGCCAAAGATGACAGGTTTGTCAATGAGAATCATATTGCATTTCCACTACCTTGACTCCTCTGACTCTCTGAACCCCATCATGGCCTATCCTAAAGACACTAGAAAAATAGGAGGATCTGCTACAAGAGGGCTGCAAATATCAACACATCCATGTACATCAAACAGTGCTGTGCTGTCTTTCTTTTCAGGCATGGAGAGGGTCAGGAAACTGCCTACACAGTAACAATGTTGAAGATATGAGGTGACATGAGTGATAGACAGGTATATATGATCAACGTGTGGTTTCCTGAAACCTGCTGCTGGGGTTTGATGTTGCACAACATCACATTGACTCAAGCCATTGACTCATGGTCATAAAGACTTACTCAGATGCCTTCTAACCTGCTCCTAACGTAAACCTGGAAAACTAGGCCAGGTGACTTGTTTCACAAATAACATATACATTTCTACTTACTGTATCAAGTAAAACAGATGCTATCAAAGTGGATTTGAAAGGTATCCATGCTTTGGTTGGCAAAATATCTATCAGGTTTGACAAAAAGTAGTCCCAATTTTTTTTTCATGAAGACAAGTACTGTACTACATCTCAAACTCTGCAGTAGTTCTGGTTAGACCAAAACACATATCTGGGATAAATTGATAAAAACACATTTGCACACATATTCATATGGGCACTTCAAAAGGATTCATTGATGTCACAGAACGTAGGGAGTCTGCGGCTGAGGGGGTGGTTATCCTTTCCTCAAAGGGTGCCGAGAAGCTCCTGATGGGCCCTGCTCTTGAGAAGCCAGCGAGTGCTATAAACAGAATTTCTAATGGCAGGCGGGAGGGAGGGTGGTTAGGTGGTGAGCTAGTAGGCGAGGGGATGGCGGTAGGATTTGACGCCAGCTCATGCTTTCCACAGAGACCAAAGAGGGAGGAATAGAGACCAGGACTGGCACCATTTCACACACTTCAATACAAGTGCTGTTATGAACCGAACATGAACACCCTGAGTCCGAAAGATGAAATACGGAGAAATATCCGTCCTCCCCGAGACACAGGAAGATATTTGGGCTGAGAATCCAGAGCAAAGAGCACCTTCACCACTGCATGAAGTAATCAGTAGAAAACCAAAATCTAAAAAAGTGTAAAACATGGTTTATACTCTATTCATTCAATTAATATGGGTGGGTACTAAAAGGTGGTTTGAAAACATTTCTCAAGACATATCAGAACTTCATCTGGGTTAGAGCTGTGTATTCAAGGGTTAGTAGAACACAGTTCTTCAGATCTGTAGTTTACTTCAGTTTAGCCAAATAATAATGCTTTTTGAGCATTTAATTTCCCCCATTGCAAACAATAAAACCATTTATGACAAATAAATCATTTTAGTTGTGAGATGTTAGCTGGTCTTGACGTCCCTGAGGGCACGTGCAATCTTTTTTTAATCAAAAAGCTGCTACTAAATTGATGTAGACTTGTTTGCCTTTGAATAAATAAAAAATTTCCAAAACATAAACCTAGTAAAAAATGTTAGCTCTGTTTACACAGTCCTTGTAAAAAAATATTTGCCAGCTAACATTGAGATTACTTTCAGCAGTCGCACAGTATCGAGGCCTGTCAGAATGAGCGTCCTGGACACTGTCCCCTCTGTAGCAGAGCAGCCACAGAACCTCCCCTGATGCTCGTCTCCTCAACCGCCCCTCCACCATTGGGACTGCAAGGTTAGTGGAAAAGGCAGTGTCCTACCTGATGAAAAGACTGCTCCACACAAACACTGTTTGCTTATACAAGGAGAGGTCCGTTTATTCAATAGGACAATGCCACTGTTTACTTGTCTTTGTCTGCCCATTTTAAAACACCAAAACCATCAGCCATGCTGGAAAGATGAAGACGTCAGTGAAGCATGCAATTGTAGCAACTGACATGTTCAGACATAGTAACACCCCTATTTCAAAGCCCATGATTGACTAGCATACATGCATTTCATTTAGTTGTATTCAACTGACTTTAGCCGAAATGACAGACACCTCTCACACAAGAGGTAAATCACTGTTACTGACAACAGTGTACAAAGGGTGTCCCTTTAAAAAAGAAAACAATCTTGACTAAAATATAATAGGGCCGATGAACATCGTAGTCTGGAACACCTCCCCCAGCACTCGTCTCTGAGAGTTCTTAATTACATCTACACTAGGCCTAAAAACAACACCGTCTGACATTCTACCTCACAGGGGACAGGCTCCTTGGCCCTCCACCCATGACAAAAGTCTAGTGAAACGGAATTCCAAAAGCAAAGTTCTTCCTGAACCCTCAGCGGATTACAGTGGAATGTCAGCTCAGAACAGCCACTAAATCAGTTATGCTTCTCCATCTAGGGATTTGTGTTGTGCTGAGCCAAAGTGTCTTACCATTGCTCACGTTAGGGTTGTCATATCCACATTCTCAAGTTGTGCCTCAAAACAATTGACATACAATACTAGATTGAACCAGAAACACTAAAAGAAACCAGGCGTATTCTGAGAAATCATGGTGGTCTCTTGAGAAGCCTCTGTCCCTGCTCTCTTCGTCTGGACATTACACTGCTTATTCTACAACATGGCATATCAATTGACTGAAAATGCCCATGTATTATCATAGTATCTATATTACTGGGGGAGGCCAGAAGGGGGAGTTGTCGACAACATTGTCCCAGAGACAGACAGAATGCACCTTGGGGAGAAAAAGCAAGACTTCCCAAACAATTCCACATAAAGGTTAGAGTTATGAAGCATTCACTAATTACTACTAAAGTTATGATACATCCATTACGCTTGTTATCAATTGGTTGATTCAAAGCAAGGAAGACCGTGTTGTCAATGTACCTTTACTACTCCAATATCTGTGTTTACATTCCTCATTCCTTAACACCAAACTACTGTATGAAACTGATTTGAAATTGAAGACATGCTCCGGTACTTTGGCAACTTAGTAAATGTTTTTTTAAACCTCCCGATTTAGGCTGGGATGTGCCAATATGTATTTCATACATGCATAATCTATGTGCAGAATTACAGTTTTACCTCAATTAGCCACAAAATCCCTAGTTTGAAAGCAACATTTACTCCCCCAACGTGGGCCTGCCCCCTGGCAATTCGAGTTTCAGCCAATGAGCTTCAGCCCTCGCCATTTGAGTGACAGCTAATAAGATGCACACACAGTAGAGAGAGAGAGAAAAATTATGTGGTGCACATATCTGCACATTTGTGACGTAGTACGCAATTTCCGGGGTTCACTTTTGGCTTGTGGGCGCTACTTTTAGAACTAATGGATAAAAAGTATACAAAAGTACTGTAGAATATCATTCTGCCCTTAATTCATTTCTGCCCAAATCTGGAGCAATGCTGTCAAACACAACAAGACTAATTATCTACTCTATGAGCCTGTATAGAGACCTAAATCACACTCTCCAGCTAACTAACCAATTAGGAAACCTTGAAGGTATGTACAGAGCAAATGTTACTGTGGAACTCATTAGTTTAACAAACTTGTTCACCCAATGTTTGAGCGGAGACCAGTGACAATTATTCTCTATTAAATGCAGCTGTATCCAATTTGGCATAACGGTTCAATATCTGTCATTGTAGGCTTAAAATATGATAAATGATCAGATTATTCGAATTCAGAGCATTTTCTGTTAGATCCCAGGCAATGAGTTTTATTCAGCTCAATGGGGCAATACCAGTAAATGTGCAGTTTAGGACTACTTGTTCAGTAAATATCCTGAGTATTCCAGCCAGCCATTGTCTCACTGTAGTTTCTCTACCATGGTTGTGCTGATTGACAGAGTGGGCTCAATACATCCCATTGACCTGATTCTGTCCTCCCCATGTCATTAAGGGGATATAGCTCCAAATTGGAAAGGCTTAGAAGGAATGTGGATCCCTCCCTAAAGCGTATAACATTGAGAAAGAAAACTGACAGCTATCCTAACTAACTTTTTGTTTAAGAGTTTGTTTTTTCTAAACCAAATCAAAACCATGCGGAGGTGGAGCCCTAGGTCCCAGCATGCTTTGTGTGAGGGGTCATGGAGGAACACCGCGAGTTCAAGACAGGGTTAAGTAAAATGTACTTACTTATTATTTCGCTAACTAAACATAATAAATAGGCTATTTGATCACAAGTTCTGCTAAAATACCAAGTGCTGCAAGGAATACAACATGGAAGGTTATTAGTAAATATTTGCAAAAAATAACCATATTTTTTTCTGATATCACTGACCTTGGATAGGATTTACATTTTGGTCAACTCACACACAAAAACAAGGGGAAGTGATGAAAAACATCAATAAGGAAGCAGTGAGAAGGAAAATATTGTATATTTGTCCACACAATTAATATTTTTGTGACGTGAGAGAGCAACATGGATTGCTTGCACAAACATGGACCATACAACATTTTGTAAAGAAAATTATCTTAATTTGAAAACCTTTTTTAATCTCATTGCCAAATTCAGGCAAGGAGTGTACAAAAAAATAGTATGGTTCAAACCATAGATCGAAGGAACCGAAATTAAAGCAAGAATTGGAATAGATCTAGATAATGTCCATGAGAATGAAATTTAAACATGGAAAAACACAGGCATGCTAATTAAATGCAACAATTATGTTAATTGCCTATCCCTACAAATGGCTTGAGGAACAAAAGAGGATCTCCACAGTGGTATGCAACTTGTGTGTAGAGAGTAGCCATTTAGTTAATGAGCCCCAATGGAGACCTCCAATGAAGCCATCAAGCGCCTGCTCAGAATAACAATGGTCAACAAACGCCTCCCTAATTGAATGGAAGGTACAGGGAGGCAGGGAGAGTTGGTTTGGAACAGTGAAAAGGAGGCAGGGAGAGTTGGTTTGGAACAGTGAAAAGGAGGCAGGGAGAGTTGGTTTGCAACAGTGAAAAGGAGGCAGGGAGAGTTGGTTTGGAACAGTGAAAAGGAGGCAGGGAGAGTTGGTTTGGAACAGTGAAAAGGAGGCAGGGAGAGTTGGTTTGGAACAGTGAAAAGGAGGCAGGGAGAGTTGGTTTGGAACAGTGAAAAGGAGGCAGGGAAAAGCAGAGGAAGAAAGGGGATAATTGCTTTTCACCGAAATGCTTGACTGGTCCCATCCAAATCACTCGCTTTTTAGGGTGAGAAGGACTTGGGGGATGGAAATGCTCTTAACAACAACATTATTTCATTAGGTGGTATTTTAATGACGTTTGCACTATTATTTAATTGATAATGATGCACATTATTTAATTGTGAATTACATACACATTGGATAACATTATCTACATGAAATGCATACAGATATCTAAGGTGATACGTTATATTATTTCTTAAATATATATATTTTATGCAGAAAACTATAATTTACCTGAACAAGCAGGTCTCAGTATTTTTACAGTGGGCATTATTTTAAAGAAGAAAATGACTTTCTAAGTCATGGGCATATGATTTTGGGTAAATAACTGGGCTAAAACTCATTTTGACAGGACAGTCTACTCCTGAAAATAAGCACATTCAGAATGACAGGTTATTGGACACTACATCATATTTTGCTCAGGTCTCTTTGACTGCAACATCTGATGATGCCCTGTGCATAAAGTGTCTGTTTGTAAGAGTACATGTTGGCTATCACCCACAAGTTATAATTATTGCAAAGTTTTCCTTCATACTTATTGTTGAATTTGCGCTCTATGGAACATTAGATGGGCTTTGGAATTCATGGTTCTCAATGTAGTATGTACTTAGTACCTAATAAATTGTTAACCACCCGAATGCCAGAGCTTCCGTTGAAGAATCACATTTACAAAACACTTAACTGCTCATATTTATCATAATCACTTCTGCCTCGAAATAAATAGACCAACACATAGATAAGCATGGACTTCATCTGAATTAGAGATCGAGCCTAAAAATGTGAAGTTAGTACCCTACAGAAGGCTGACAGGAGGAAAAAAATCCCAGAAGAACAAAGAACTAGTTAGCCTACTCCTTGAGAGGCCACTCGAAGGGAATATGGCGGTCTGGTTGTGCATAACCAATTTTTACACATGCCTTCAGTGGAAAGCAACGCGGATAACTGTCAACACTAAAGAGTAGCCTACATTGTAGATTAATTTTGTTATGGTCACTCACCGTTCTTGCGCTAGGGGAGAGGGCCCCATTGGATAGGTAGGGGTTGGTAAGATCTGGGATCATAAGAAACGGGTACCCAGGATAATGGGGACTCTTGAAAAAGCCACCATCTTGCTGTCTTCTGAGGGCTGCAAGGACAGAGCATGAATATCAGTAAATAGAAGGGACATCACATACATATGAAATGCATTAAACAATAGTAAAGCAAATGTAACAATGTAGCATTGCAAGTGACAGATTTTACCTTCACTAAAGTAATCCCTGGTTTTCTCGTAACTGTCCAAGTCTGGTCTTGGTTGAGGGCGCCGCTCTGCTTGCTGACAAGGACAGAGGCGCACACAGAACAAAAAGGAGAAAACATGTAATAGTAGTCTACTTCAGCAATAGGCTATACCAAAAATAATCATTTTTAAATGGGCATGTAGTATAAAGCCTATAGGCTATAGACACGCGTTTGCAATAGATCAGACTTCAGATCAGCATTACAACGGCCTTACCTCGGAGTCTGACGAGCTACTGTTGTTTTCCGATTCGTTCACTAACGAAGACTTCAGATCATCCAAATCCCTCTCCGCTGATACATTTTCGGATATTTTTTCCTCTTGCTCGCCTTCATCTTTGAATGATATCATTTCATCATTCGCCCCCAAATCATCACCACCACCTCCGTTAAGTTGTGGCATTTTGCTGATGAAAAAGTTTCTCCCTGATAAAGTTGACAAGAATGCACGATCGCTCCAACAAACCGAAATAAATCGACTATCTGCAAAGGGGGGGACCGTCCAGTTTACGCACTAGAATAAACCCAAAACTGACAGTGTGAAAACAAAGTGCCACGTTTTCACATCTCCATTTTGATATACTGAATAATCTCCAACTTTTCCATGATGATGAACTCCCCAATAATCCACCAAATGCAACTGTTTTAATTTCGGCGTCAATAGCCGGATAAAGCAACTTCCCAGAAGTGTCTTCTTCACTCTACCCAGTGGGCTAGTTGCAACCCACTCTCCCTCCGTATGGGTGCTGAAGAATGCAACTTCGATATTCTTCCCGAGACGCTCACAGGCAAACAAACTGGGCACGAACCAATTTAAATTCAAGGATGACGTCCCATATCACTTCCTAATATAATATGTGAGTTTCAATTCGACAGGCAAAAGATGAGTCTTATTATAAGCATGGACATCGAACCACAGCTATTGCTTTCTTCACAGGACACTCGTTCAGTCAAGAGTTTCGATCAAAACTATATTTACTTGGAGGAAGTTTACCTTTAATAACCGACCTTCGTATGTTCTTATATTAACTGTCAAGTGATATCCGGTGCCAAATCTATATTTTCGGGTAGGTAAAAAAAAGAACCCTCTTTCCCTCCACATTAGCTAACGGGGAATGCGCTTAGAAACTACTTGGTTGTTCAAGTGTAAGAAACAGCGCAAGTTGTTCAGAATGCAAAGGAGGAGTTAACGCTGAAAAACGACACTTCATTCACCATGTAGACGGGTATGCTTAAAGGAACAGTTTGACCATATTATACATTACAACGTTACCATTCATATGGTAATAGTATCCTGTTGTTTCAACATCAGCAAGATATCAGTGGTTATTATGTGACTAACAATGCTTCCAAGATCCATGACAATGTCAACTAATAGGTCTATACTTTAATTTAAATATTTAAAATTCAACGTAGCCTGCCTGCAGTAGCTACTTTTTGTTGTATCTTATTTTTAGGTAAATTGTTCGACGAAATAGAGAAAGTAATATTCATAAACATTTGTTCCAGTGGGCACTTACTGTCATAATTTCACTTTCTGACAGAGAGAGAAGTCGGGTTTCTATCAAGCAGACCAAATATTATGATATGATAATACTATACAGTAATCTTTAGAAACACCTAATCCTCCAACAACACTGTATTTATTTCCTTAGTGCTGCTGTATCCAGCAGCAGCACTATCTCTCATGCTCATGTCATCCCATGCACCCCTGTCTCCTGTCCAAGCTGTGAACCCAGCAGCAGCACTATCTCTCATGCTCATGTCATCCCATGCACCCCTGTCTCCTGTCCAAGCTGTGAACCCAGCAGCAGCACTATCTCTCATGCTCATGTCATCCCATGCACCCCTGTCTCCTGTCCAAGCTGTGAACCCAGCAGCAGCACTATCTCTCATGCTCATGTCATCCCATGCACCCCTGTCTCCTGTCCAAGCTGTGAACCCAGCAGCAGCACTATCTCTCATGCTCATGTCATCCCATGCACCCCTGTCTCCTGTCCAAGCTGTGAACCCAGCAGCAGCACTATATCTCATGCTCATGTCATCCCATGCACCCCTGTCTCCTGTCCAAGCTGTGAACCCAGCAGCAGCACTATATCTCATGCTCATGTCATCCCATGCACCCCTGTCTCCTGTCCAAGCTGTGAACCCAGCAGCAGCATGCAGGAACCATGTTGGGCTAAAGCCATGTGATAATGACACGCTCAGAGAAAAGAGTCTTAATTACACGCCGCCATGCTAATTGTGTGTTCCTGGAACAATACACTTGGAAAGGCAAGGCTCAGCAGCATGGGATAAGCATGGTCTGTTAGCAGAGCTTAGGTTTAGCTTGGTAATGAAATCCTCTTGTTATGAGGTTGGATCTCCAGCCCTCCCACCTAGACAGGACTGTCCTGGCCATTGCACTAACCCCAGCTGCATGATGCCCTCTGCAGTGAGTTGGGGCTTTTGGAGGTACCATCGAGGGGAATCTACATGTGTGATGTTGACTAATAAACAGGGATGACGCCAACACGTATACCCACTACAGCTAAAATAAGGAGAAATAAATGATTAAAGACATTTTTCTACGATACTTATATATTTCCAAAGAGGTGTGCTATATTCTCAAGGATAAATAGATTGCTTCTTTTAAATGCACCTCCCCCTCTGACCATCACCTATTACGAATCATGTCTATCACTGTGACTATCAGATGAGTTCAGAAATGTGGCAAAAGAAGAAAAATTGTCAAATGATACCTGTCACTGTGCATTAATATTCTAGTACCTGTCTGTCGCATGCAATCTTTTCCGAACCCTGGAAATGGTGCATTTTTCTATGCTCAGCATTATATACTGGTGTAGCCTAGTGCATTTAAGTGCATTTAAGTGGCGAAGTATCATTGAGGAAGGGCATAAATGATTATAACTGTCAGAAAGGGATCTGTCTGATCATCTAGTTGAAGTCAGAAGCAAGTTGCCCTCATCTGAGGCACATACTTCACTCTCTTGCACTGGCTCTATGCACACTCACTGGACTCTACCCACACACATACTACACTGACACTCCAACACACACACACTACATTCGCTTACACACACAAAACACAAAACACACACATGCATATTGACACCACACTCACATAAACACACTTTCACACGGTTTATTATCTATCCTGATTGCCTAGTCACTTTTACTCCCACCTATATTGTATGTACTGTACAAATGACATCAATCACATCAATTACCTCGTACCCCTGCAGATTGACTAGGTACCGGTACTCCTTGTATGTTGGCTCCCGAGTGGCGCAGCGGTCTAAGGCACTGCATCACAGTGCTAGAGGTGTCACTAAAGACTCTGGTTTGATTCCAGGCTGTATCACAATCGGCAGTGATTGTCAGTCCCATAGGGCAGCTCACAATTGGCCCAGCATCATCTGGGTTAGGGTTTGGCCTGGGTACTTGCCTAGTTAAATAAATATAACCTCGTTAATTTATTGTGATACTGTTTCCTTTTTTTATTTACCTACTTTTTCTTACTTTTGAACTGCTTTGTTGGTTAAGGGCTGGTAAGCATTTCACCGTTAAGTCTACACCTCTTGTGTTTGGCGCATGTGAGAAATACAATTAGATTTGACTTACTGAATGATTCATAGTAAACAGATCTACAATATTATTCTGGAGGAGTGGCACAACAGAAAATACACTACATGACGAAAAGTAGTGGACACCTGCTTGTCGAACATCTCCTTCCAAAATCACGGGCATTAATATGGAGTTGATCCCCCTTTGCTGCTATAACAGCCTCCACTCTTCTGCGAAGGCTTTCCACTAGATGTTGGAACATTGCTGCAGGGACTTGCTTCCATTCAGCCACAAGAGCATTAGTGAGGTCAGGCACTGATGTTGGGCGATTCGGCCTGGCTCGCAGTTGGCGTTTCAATTAATCCCAAAGGTGTTCAATGGGGTTGAGGTCAGAGCTCTGTGCAGGCCAGTTAAGTTCTTCCACACCAATCTCGACAAACCATTTCTGTATGGACTTCGCTTTGTGCATGGGGGCATTGTCATGCGGAAACAGGAAAGGGTATTCCCTAAACTATTGCCACAAAGTTGGAGGTACAGAATCCTCTAGAACACGCCTGGGCAACTCCAGTCCCCGGGGGCCTGATTGGTGTCACACTTTTCACCCATCCCTAGCAAACACACCTGATTGAAACTAATTGCATTTTTAACTGAGGATCATGAATAGTTGATTATTTGAGTCAGGTGTGTTAGATGGGGCTGGGACAAAAGTATAACACCAATCAGGCCCCCGAGGACTGGAGTTGCCCAGGCCTGCTCTAGAATGTCCTTGTAAGCTGTATTATTACGATTTCCTTTCACTGGAACTAAGGGACCTAGCCCGAACCATGAAATACAGCCCCAGACCATTATTCTTCCTCCACCAAACGTTACAGTTGGCATTATACATTGGGGCAGGTAGTGTTTTCCTGGAATCCGCCAAACCCAGATTCGTCCGTCGAACTGCAAGATGGTGAATCGTGATTCATCACTCCAGAGAATGCATTTCTCCTGCTCCAGAGTCCAATGGCAGCAAGCTTTACACCACTCCAGCCAACGGTTGGCATTGCGCATGGTGATCTTAGGCTTGTGTGCTGCTGCTTGGCCATGGAAACCCATTTCATGAAGCTCTCGATGAACAGTTATTGTGCTGACATTGCTTCCAGAGGCAGTTTGTAACTCAGTAGTGAGTGTTACAACTGAGGACAGACGATTTTAACATGCTACACGCAGGACTCGGCGGTCTCGTTCTGTGATCTTGTATGGCCTAGCACTTCATAGCTGAGCCGTTGTTGCTCCTAGACGTTTCCACTTCACAATAACAGCACTTATAGTTGACCGGGGCAGCTCTACTGACTCGTTGGAAGGGTGGCATCCTATGACGGTGCCACGTTGATAGTCACTGAGCTCTTCAGTAAGGCCATTCTACTGCCAATGTTTGTCTATGGCGATTACATGGCTGTTTGGAGATTTTATACACCAATCATCAATGGGTGTGACTGAAATAGCCGAATCCACTCATTTGAACGGGTGTCCACATACTTTTTGCTATACTGTATAGTGTACATTTGGAGGGAAGAAAAGTTTCACCATCATCTTCTCTTCCATGCCCACAATTTCTTTCTCTCTGGCTTTTCATTCATTTTCTTCTCTTCTTCTTTTTTTACTCTTGCCCTCTTTCCTTTTGCTTTTACTCTTCTTTCCTCATGTCCCCCCTCAGCCCTCCCTCTTCGTCTTTCTCACTGAAACTCCTATGGACTTCTGATCCCCTTCTCTTCTGATGCAATCTGACAGGCTTTTATCTGTTTGGGAAAAATATCATTGATGTTGTCGACCGCGTGTCAGCATGCAGAGGCTTGATTGACAATCCAGCAGTCTCCAAGGGCCTCATTAGAGCCCCACTCCCCCTGTGTGTGTGTGTGTGTGTGTGTGTGTGTGTGTGTGTGTGTGTGTGTGTGTGTGTGTGTGTGTGTGTGTGTGTGTGTGTGTGTGTGTGTGTGTGTGTGTGTGTGTGTGTGTGTGTGTGTGTGTGTGTGTGTGTGTGTGTGTGTGTGTGTGGTTCGCACATGCGTACCATATCACTATGAATTGCAGGTATGGTGATCATGAACAATAGACCCAGCTTAGAGTTCCACACATGCAGATTAATTTTTGCTCCGAGGGCTACATCCCAGTGTCTTCTTGCCCTACCGCATGCCCAGCACATAACACAAAACCCTTTCCCCATGATGCACAGGAAACTCTTGCTCTATTGTATGTCAAAATGGATAACCTAACCACAACCCCAATACTTACTCCTACCGATTGTTGCGCTTACACAATTTTTCAGGCATAGATTATTTTAGACAAGTCAATTATCATGAGGAAAGGTACAAATTATTTTCTATGTTTTATCCAATTGTTTTCAAGGATTTCAATTTCTAATTGAAGGGCACCTTGCATCACATTACATAATAGTCCTTTGACTCCTTCCAGAGTGTGTGGTGTGTGTGGTGCGTAGTGTGTGTGTGTGTGTGTGTGTGTGGTGGTTGAGCAAGCGTGAATGAATGTGTGTATGTGATTTTGATCCTGTGTCCCAGTAGACATAACCACACACTTATGAAGGATTTACCCAATCAAATATTGAATTAATTAATTACAACGACATAGATTTTAGGTCTTAGATCGTCCTGAACCAAAAATCTCCAACACACTGACAATTCTCATGGATGCATCAATGTCACTGAGCTATGAAGTACTACTGCTGAAAAACATGCTGTTATACACGTAAGAACCAAAAGCAACACACTGCGACATAGCACTTATACCTGAACGATGAAGTGAAAACTCAAGGGAGTATACAGCAATGTAATGATTAATACAGTAGTGCTTCATTAATACATACTATATATTCTTGAATAAAATTGAAGGCTCTTTAACCCAACACAGCACTTCTACAGTTGATAATAGAATCCCTCTCTCTTCTAAATATCCACTCTTATCATGTTTTTCATCTCTCATTTTCTCCATGTCTTCCTTGTTCGTGAGGGATTCGTTTTAACTGGGAGCTCATGAGGGGTCAGGAGAGATGCGAACAGCCACAATCTTAGCCTGAGGGCAGATCGACTGGTGGCCAGAAAATGTATTCAGATGGTGCTGTCCCTGCATATGCCTTACTTTGAAGTTGTTCTCTAAACTCTGGCTTGTCTTACGTGACTTTATGCCCATTTTTCCTTTCTGAAGAGAGAGAGAGAGCAAAAAGAGAGAAATGGAATGAGTGTGTGTGTGTGTGCGAGAGAGGAAAAGAGAGAAGGGGTGGGATACTCTGTGCCTATCCATCAGTGCTTAAGCAAATTCAAGGTCATTCTATTAGGTTTTGCCGATCTTCACTCAGTTTTCCATCAAAGTAATGTTTAATTCAGAGCTAATTCCGGCCTCCTAGTCACGAATTTGCCTCACTGTTTTCTAGGTGCTCTTTTCTCTGCTCTGATCTGCAGTGTTATGTTGAGCACATTATGGCATGCAGAGCCCACCTAGTCACTGTGTCATGTTTGTCATTTATTGTCATGTCTTGTCCCTGTGCTCCCCATGCTATTCGTTTCCCTCTGCTGGTCTTGTTTGGTTCTATCCCTCTCTCTCCCCCTCCCTCTCTCACTCTCTCGCTCTCTCTTCTCTCTGTCGTTCCGTTCCTGCTCCCAGCTGTTCCTATTCCCCTAATCATCATTTAGTCTTCCCACACCTGTTCCCGATCCTTTCCCCTGATTAGAGTCCCTATTTATTCCTTTGTGATCCGTTCCTGTTCCGTCGGTTCCTTGTATTGTATTCACCATGCCGTGATTGCGTTTCGCCCTGTCCTGTCGTGTTTTTGCCGTGATTGTGTATCACCCTGTCCTGTCGTGTTTTGTGCCTTCGTCAGATGCTGCGTGTGAGCAGGTGTCTCAGTCGACTACGGCCTGCGCCTACCCGAAGCGACCTGCAGTCTGTGGCCGCATCTCCAGTTGTTTCCCCTCTACAAGTCTAGAGGATTTCTGTTATTCCGTTTTGGACTTTAATAAACTCTGTTTCTGTTAAGTCGCTTTTGGGTCCTCTTTTACCTGCATGACAGAAGGAACCGACCGAGGAATGGACCCAGCGACTTCAGACGCTCGTTACACTGCCGTCGAGATCCAAGGAGCCATGCTCGGCAGACACGAGCAGGAATTGTCTGCTGCTCGCCATGCCGTGGAGAACCTGGCCGCTCAGGTTTCCGACCTCTCTGGACAGTTCCAGAGTCTACGTCTCGTGCCACCTGTTACTCCCTGGCCTGCCGAGCCTCCAGAACCCAGGGTTAATAACCCACCTTGCTACTCCGGGCAGCCCACTGAGTGCCGCTCCTTTCTCACGCAGTGTGAGATTGTGTTCTCTCTCCAACCCCACACATACTCTAGAGAGAGAGCTCGGGTTGCTTACGTCATTTCACTCCTTACTGGCCGGGCTCGAGAATGGGGCACAGCTATCTGGGAGGCAAGGGCTGATTGCTCTAACAGATTCCAGAACTTTAAGGAGGAGATGATTCGGGTTTTTGACCGTTCAGTTTTTGGTGAGGAGGCTTCTAGGGCCCTGGCTTCCTTATGCCAAGGTGAACGGTCCATAACGGATTATTCCATTGAGTTTCGCACTCTTGCTGCCTCTAGTGAGTGGAACGAGCCGGCGCTGCTCGCTCGTTTTCTGGAGGGACTCCACGCAGTGGTTAAAGATGAGATTCTCTCCCGGGAGGTTCCTTCAGATGTGGACTCTTTGATTGCTCTCGCCATCCGCATAGAACGACGGGTAGATCTTCGTCACCGGGCTCGTGGAGGAGAGCTCGCATCAACGGTGTTTCCCTGCTCCGCATCGCAACCATCTCCCTCCTCTGGCTTTGAGACTGAGCCCATGCAGCTGGGAGGGATTCGCATCTCGAATAAGGAGAGGGAACGGAGGATCACCAACCGCCTGTGCCTCTATTGCGGAGTTGCTGGACATTTTGTTAATTCATGTCCAGTAAGAGGCCAGAGCCCATCAGTAAGCGGAGGGCTACTGGTGAGCGCTACTACTCAGGTCCCTTCATCTAGATCTTGTACTACTATGTCGGTCCATCTACGCTGGACCGGTTCGGTGCTACATGCAGTGCTTTGATTGACTCTGGGGCTGAGGGTTGTTTCATGGACGAAGCATGGGCTCGGAAACATAACATTCCTTTCAGACCGTTAGACAGGCCTACGCCCATGTTTGCCTTAGATGGTAGTCATCTTCCCAGTATCAAATTTGAGACACTACCTTTAACTCTCACAGTATCTGGTAACCACAGTGAGACTATTTCTTTTTTGATTTTCCGTTCACCGTTTACACCTGTTGTTTTGGGTCACCCCTGGCTTGTATGTCATAATCCTTCTATTAATTGGTCTAGTAATTCTATCCTATCCTGGAACGTTTCTTGTCATGTGAAGTGTTTAATGTCTGCCATCCCTCCCATTTCTTCTGTCCCTACTTCTCAGGAGGAACCTGGCGATTTGACAGGAGTGCCGGAGGAATATCATGATCTGCGCACGGTCTTCAGTCGGTCCCGAGCCAACTCCCTTCCTCCTCACCGGTCGTATGATTGTAGTATTGATCTCCTTCCGGGGACCACTCCTCCTCGAGGTAGACTATACTCTCTGTCGGCTCCCGAACGTAAGGCTCTCGAGGATTATTTGTCTGTGTCTCTTGACGCCGGTACCATAGTGCCTTCTTCTTCTCCGGCCGGGCGGGGTTCTTTTGTTAAAAAGAAGGACGGTACTCTGCGCCCCTGCGTGGATTATCGAGGGCTGAATGACATAACGGTTAAGAATCGTTATCCGCTTCCCCTTATGTCATCAGCCTTCGAGATTCTGCAGGAGCCAGGTGCTTTACTAAGTTGGACCTTCGTAACGCTTACCATCTCGTGCGCATCAGAGAGGGGGACGAGTGGAAAACGGCGTTTAACACTCCGTTAGGGCATTTTGAGTACCGGGTTCTGCCGTTCGGTCTCGCCAATGCGCCAGCTGTTTTCAGGCATTAGTTAATGATGTTCTGAGAGACATGCTGAACATTTTTGTTTTTGTCTATCTTGACGATATCCTGATTTTTTTCTCCGTCACTCGAGATTCATGTTCAGCACGTTCGACGTGTCCTACAGCGCCTTTTAGAGAATTGTCTCTACGTAAAGGCTGAGAAGTGCTCTTTTCATGTCTCCTCCGTTACTTTTCTCGGTTCCGTTATTTCCGCTGAAGGCATTCAGATGGATTCCGCTAAGGTCCAAGCTGTCAGTGATTGGCCCGTTCCAAGGTCACGTGTCGAGTTGCAGCGCTTTTTAGGTTTCGCTAATTTCTATCGGCGTTTCATTCGTAATTTCGGTCAAGTTGCTGCCCCTCTCACAGCTCTTACTTCTGTCAAGACGTGTTTTAAGTGGTCCGGTTCCGCCCAGGGAGCTTTTGATCTTCTAAAAGAACGTTTTACGTCCGCTCCTATCCTCGTTACTCCTGACGTCACTAGACAATTCATTGTCGAGGTTGACGCTTCAGAGGTAGGCGTGGGAGCCATCCTATCCCAGCGCTTCCAGTCTGACGATAAGGTTCATCCTTGCGCTTATTTTTCTCATCGCCTGTCGCCATCTGAGCGCAACTATGATGTGGGTAACCGTGAACTGCTCGCCATCCGCTTAGCCCTAGGCGAATGGCGACAGTGGTTGGAGGGCGACCGTTCCTTTTGTCGTTTGGACAGACCATAAGAACCTTGAGTACATCCGTTCTGCCAAACGACTTAATGCCCGTCAAGCTCGTTGGGCGTTGTTTTTCGCTCGTTTCGAGTTTGTGATTTCTTACCGTCCGGGTAGCAAGAACACCAAGCCTGATGCCTTATCCCGTCTGTTTAGTTCTTCTGTGGCTTCTACTGATCCCGAGGGGATTCTTCCTTATGGGCGTGTTGTCGGGTTAACAGTCTGGGGAATTGAAAGACAGGTTAAGCAAGCACTCACGCACACTGCGTCGCCGCGCACTTGTCCTAGTAACCTCCTTTTCGTTCCTGTTTCCACTCGTCTGGCTGTTCTTCAGTGGGCTCACTCTGCCAAGTTAGCTGGTCATCCCGGTGTTCGAGGCACTCTTGCGTCTATTCGCCAGCGCTTTTGGTGGCCGACTCAGGAGCGTGACACGCGCCGTTTCGTGGCTGCTTGTTCGGACTGCGCGCAGACTAAGTCGGGTAACTCTCCTCCTGCCGGTCGTCTCAGACCGCTCCCCATTCCTTCTCGACCATGGTCTCACATTGCCTTAGACTTCATTACCGGTCTGCCTTTGTCTGCGGGGAAGACTGTGATTCTGACGGTTGTCGATAGGTTCTCTAAGGCGGCACATTTCATTCCCCTCGCTAAACTTCCTTCCGCTAAGGAGACGGCACAAATCATTATTGAGAATGTATTCAGAATTCATGGCCTCCCGTTAGACGCCGTTTCAGACAGAGGCCCGCAATTCACGTCACAGTTTTGGAGGGAGTTCTGTCGTTTGATTGGTGCGTCCGTCAGTCTCTCTTCCGGGTTTCATCCCCAGTCTAACGGTCAAGCAGAGAGGGCCAATCAGACGATTGGTCGCATACTACGCAGCCTTTCTTTCAGAAACCCTGCGTCTTGGGCAGAACAGCTCCCTGGGCAGAATACGCTCTGGTCGCTTCCTTCGTCTGCTACCGGGTTATCTCCGTTTCAGAGTAGTCTGGGTTACCAGCCTCCTCTGTTCTCATCCCAGCTTGCCGAGTCCAGCGTTCCCTCCGCTCAGCGTTTGTCCAACGTTGTGAGCGCACCTGGAGGAGGGTGAGGTCTGCACTTTGCCGTTACAGGGCACAGACGGTGAGAGCCGCCAATAAACGCAGGATTAAGAGTCCAAGGTATTGTTGCGGCCAGAGAGTGTGGCTTTCCACTCGCAACCTTCCTCTTACGACAGCTTCTCGTAAGTTGACTCCGCGGTTCATTGGTCCGTTCCGTGTCTCCCAGGTCGTCAATCCTGTCGCTGTGCGACTGCTTCTTCCGCGACATCTTCGTCGCGTCCATCCTGTCTTCCATGTCTCCTGTGTTAAGCCCTTTCCCTCCCCCCCTCCCGTCCTTGTCGAGAGCGCACCTATTTACAAGGTACATAAGATTATGGACATGCGTTCTCGGGGACGGGGTCACCAATACCTAGTGGATTGGGAGGGTTACGGTCCTGAGGAGAGGAGTTGGGTTCCGTCTCGGGACGTGCTGGACCGTTCGCTCATCGATGATTTCCTCCGTTGCCGCCAGGATTCCTCCTCGAGTGCGCCAGGAGGCGCTCGGTGAGTGGGGGGTACTGTCATGTTTGTCATTTATTGTCATGTCTTGTCCCTGTGCTCCCCATGCTATTCGTTTCCCTCTGCTGGTCTTGTTTGGTTCTATCCCTCTCTCTCCCCCTCCCTCTCTCACTCTCTCGCTCTCTCTTCTCTCTGTCGTTCCGTTCCTGCTCCCAGCTGTTCCTATTCCCCTAATCATCATTTAGTCTTCCCACACCTGTTCCCGATCCTTTCCCCTGATTAGAGTCCCTATTTATTCCTTTGTGATCCGTTCCTGTTCCGTCGGTTCCTTGTATTGTATTCACCATGCCGTGATTGC